>NW_022196904.1:75390834-75396538 GCF_008632895.1 Mastomys coucha
TGGTTTCTCCATCTATGTTGATTGAGAGTTTGCTGGGTATACTAGTCTGGACTGGCATTTGTGTTCTCTTAGAGTCTGTATGCCATCTGTCCAGGATCTTCTAGCTTTCATAGTCTCTGGTGAGAAGTCTGGTGTAATTCTGATAGGCCTGACTTTATATGTTACTTGATCTTTTCCCCTTACTGCTTTTAGTATTCTTTCTTTCTTATGTGCATTTGGTGCTTTGACTATTTTGTGGCGGGGAGTTTTTCTTTTCTGTTCCAGTCTATTTAGGGTTCTATAAGCTTCTTGTATGATCACAGGCATCTCTTTCTTTAGGTTGGGGAAGTTCTCTTCTATAATTTTGTTGAAGATATTTACTGGCCCTTTAAGTTGGAGGTCTTCACTCTCTTCTATACCTATTATCCTTAGATTTGGTCTTCTCATTGTGTCCTGGATTTCTTGGATGTTTTGGGTTAGGGTCTTTTTGCTTTTTGCATTTTCTTTGACTGTTCTGTCAATGTTGTCTATGTTGTCTTCTGCTCCTGAGATTCTCTCTTCTATCCCTTGTATTCTGTTAGTGATACTTGCATCTATGTTTCCTGATTTCTTTCCTAAGATTTCTAATTCCATAGTTGTCTCTTTTTGTGCTTTCTTTACTGTTTTGACTTCCATTTTTAGGTACTGGATGGTTTTACTCAATTCCTTTACCTGCTTGTTTGTGTTTTCCTGCAATTCCTTAAGGGATTTTTGAGTTTCCTCTGTAAGGGCTTGTACCTCTTTACCTGTATTCTCCTGTATTTCTTTAAGCGAATTATTCATGTTCTTCTTAAGTTCCTCTATCAGCATTGTGAGATATGCTTTTAGATCCAATTCTTGCTTTTTCGGTGTTTTGGAATATCCAGGACTTGCTGCAGTGGGAGTACTAGGTTCTGATGAAGCCAAGTAGTCTTGGTTTCTGTTGGTAGGATTCTTGCTTTTGCCTTTCACCATCTCTTGATTTTTGGTGTTAGATGTTCTTAATGACTCTAACCAGAGCTTGTCCTGTCCCTGATGCCCTGCAAGACCCCTGAGACTAGTGGGGCCTGTGCCTCCCAGCTGGCTGCTCCCAGCTTAGAAACTCACAGGAGAGAAGATGGCAGCACTCACTGGAGAGTCCGGTTCAAGGTGGTCCCTAGAGGCAGGCCCTCCACTTGCAGGGAAGGGGCAGCTAAGGTCACTAATCCACCTCTGTCACTTGAAAGCTGAGAGGATCTTGTCCCTGCCACCCTGCAGCTCCCCTGCAACTCCTGGGGCCTGTGCCCCCGACTGGCTGCTCCTGGCTTAGGAACTCACCAGAGAGAAGATGGCCTGACTATGTTTTTTAATGTACCTAGATTGATATAAAAGCAAACTTGGAAAAAGTAATGGCGCTTCATGCTTTATAAACTGGCTAAATAAGTGTCTATCTTAGAATACTTTGTATTAAATAAATAAAACAAAAAACAAATAAACAATCAAAAACCCTCTTGGCAGAATGAATGTATTTATTTTTATGACAACTTGCATAAAGACCCCAGAATAAGAAAATCCTGTTTTTTTGATAAAGAAGCAAAAAATACAAACTGCAAACAAGACAACATCTTCACCAAATGTTACTGGCCCTGTCGCTAGATAACTACAGGTAATAGAGGAATATAAATACATCCATATCTTCCTGAGCTGGACCCAGCTACAAATGGATCAAAGACTTCAACATAAAACTATATACACTGGGACCTGATAGAGGAGAAAGTGGGAAATAGTATTGAACTCATTGGCACAGGAGAATACCATTAGCACAGGATGTAAGACCAATAATTAATAAATAGCACTTCATGAAACTTAGACAGTTCAGCATAGCAAAGGACATCATTATTGAAACAAAATGGAAGCCTGTTGAATTGAAAAACATTTTTTACATATTCATGGCCAATATAGGGTTAATATTCAAAATATATAAAGAACTCAAGAAATTAGATCTCAAGAAAAAAACATAACCTAGTTAAAATGTGAAGTAACGAGAATTCTAAAAAACAAAAACTCAAATGGGAGAGAAACACTTAAATGTCCAGAATAGTTAGTTATCAGAGAAATACAAATGAAATCTCTTTCAAGTATAATAGTTCCTCAGGAAGATGGGAATATATTTCAAGATCTAGTTATATCATTCTGAGACATATACCTAAATGTTGCTTCATCCTATCACGAAGATAGTTCCTAAAACATGTTCATCATTGCTTTATTCATATTAATCAGAAAATTGAAACAATATAGGTGCAAATCAGGTGATAAATGGATAAAAAACAAAGTTGTATATTGATAACATGAGATATTAGTCAGCTGTTAAAAATGACTCCTATCAGTGTGATTAAGGGTGTCCCTGACTCTTTTCTGACCAGTATTTTTCCTTCTACTGGGTTGCCTCGTCCATCCTTGATATGAGGTTATATGTCTAGTTTTAATGCATTATGTTATGGCAAGTTCAACTAATATCAATAAAAGACATGATTTTTTTTCTCAAGGGAACCAAAGTAGCAGTCGATCTTGGGGAGAGGGGGTACATTCCATAAATATATGCCTATAAGTCAACAGTAACCAAGCTACAATCCATAGAACCACAGACGTTAGATCTAGAGTAAAGAAGTAGGTCGGGACAGGTTGATATCATTAGAAAAGTGAAATAGAATAAATTGTTGTGGGTGGATGGAGGGACAGGATGGGAGTATTAAATGGGGTAGGGGAGAGAGAAGAGGGTGTGCAGGGAGGAATTATGGTGAAACACAGCTAATAGTAAGGGCCTTTGGAAGGCTAAAACAGTAGAAAACATATATATAAGGAAAAATGAGAGTCCTAACTAGCTACTGGTTATACTGGTTATTATCAAATAAAGCTCCTAGTACCAGGACTGGGTTATATCAAATAGAATTGTTGGTCAAAGGGGTCATATAGGAACCCCCAAACTACTCAGACAATTGTCAAAACCTTAGGCTGCTCTCCAAAAACTTATAGCATTGTCCCATTGCTGATGGCAAATTTAAATGTTTCATTGATCATGGAGATATCAGGCTGGTGCCAATAAATATGACATAAATACGTTATTGAAATGTATTTGTTACACGAAAGTACTTTTCATGATACCAAAGCAGAAATGTAAATACCAATATGACCACAAATACTTTGATGTGCATTGGTGTCCTGCCTGCAATATTTGCTAGTGTAATGATGTCACAAGTTTGTGGGAGTAATTGTAAGACCCTCTCAAGCCTTAGCTGACCGGAGACCCCCTGAGTGAATCACGTGAAGACTGATTGATGCAAAGAACATGAGGGTTTTTATTTCATTGCATTGAGGCTGTCCCAGACCCTAAGGAAAGGAAGCGACCCCACACAGCTTTTATACATTTTTCAGGACAGCAGTTATTAGACAAAATGTGATTGGTAGAACAGTGTCACTTTTTAAATTGATTGGTGTTTAGGGAATGAGGTGGCAAGGACTTCCCTTGTCTGAAAGTGAGCAAAGGTTCACCCTGTGGAATGTGTCCCCACTAGCAGGTTCTTTCTCACCCTGTGATCTCCCTCTTTAGAGTTCTGCTACTTTCCCAGATTTCCTGAGCTTATCTTATTAAGGAAATTCCTGGCCTCCTGGTGTTTTTTTCTGTGATGTCCGTGTTTAGTTGGATCTTACACTATCAAGCAATGTATGATTTGACTTAAGATTCTCTTGGAAGGATGGAACATGACTCACTGTTAACTTGTGAACAAGAACCTGAGATTAGATAGCCTAAGCACCTAGGGTAAAATCAGAAAACACTGTTATAAAAACTTCAATTACATTGAATTTAAAAGCTTAGCAATAAAATTACTCATAATGATAATCTGCTATACTTAAAGATTTGTGCCTTGCTCAGCCAGCATCAGAGAAACTTCCTCTAGAAGTATATGACAATAAATTCAGGAACCCATTCCTGGACTTTATACAAGGAGTGTAAGACCATGAAACAATCAGCCTAAATGGCATAGCTACATCAAATATTTCCTTCATGGCTCAGGGAAACATATATATATATATATACTGCTTTCATTTTAGCATTTTTATGGGATTCTTCAGTATCTGGAGAAGGGGGATTTTGCATCTATATCTGCTGTTGAGTGTGTGTGTGTGTGCACCTTTTCTTGTGTTATTTTCCACCGGTTGGTTTTCTCTATGAAATTGTGATACTCTAGCTCTTTTTAAAAATCCTATTATACAATTTAAACTAAGTTAATAGAATTAAATTTTCTTTTATTATTACCTGTAGAAGTCTATTTTTTCATGAGTGACAGAAAGGGGATGAATCCAAATGAGTGGACAGATGAAGAGAAACAAGAAGGAGTAGAGGGAGAAAAAAACTTTAATCAGAACAATATGTCAAAAATTATTGCTCAAAAAAAGTGGTAAAATGCTTTGTGGTATGTGCATGTGTATGTGTCTGTATGTGTTGTGTGTGTGTGTACTTGTGCATAATTAATTATTTGCATTTTGTCAGTTTTGTTCATTTAGAAATCCCTGACCAATGCTCATTTCTTTTATTTACAACTATGAAAAACATCTTGATGTAACCTTTCTCACAGCTTCCTTTATCTGTTTGTTTCTAAGACTACAGATAATATGATTTAAGAATGGAGGGATAATTGTATAAAATACAGAAAGAGTCATCTCCTCAAGTATTTCTGAGATTACTGGAAGTCTTAGGTACACATAGGCAGCAGAACTAAAAAACATGAATACCACAACAATGTGAGGGACAAGGGTAGAAAAGGCTTTCTCTCGCTCTCCTATGACAGGAACCTTCAACACAGCTGATAATATACCAACATATGATACAGCAATGAATGTAAAACAGCTACTACCAACACTAATGGCAGAGAGAAGAATTGAGTTTGTTGTTAAAGGTGTCAGAGCAAGAAAGCCTCAGCAAAGCAGGCAGTTCACAGAAGAACTGAGGGACCACATTAGAGTGACAAAAGGACAGCTGGAAAGTTTTGAAAGTGTGCACACTGGCAATGATAAGAGAGCTAAGAAGGGAAGCCAGTGTCATCTGAATACAGAATTGATGGTTCATAATCACAGGGTAGAGGAGAGGCTTGCAGATGACCACATAGCGGTCCTGGGCCATGATGGTGAGAAACAGTATCTCTACAGCTGCACAAAATAAGAACAAAAAGATCTGTGCTGCACACCCAGCCACAGAAATGTTCCTGTGGTCAGGAGAGATTTAATACAAGCATTGGGCACAGTAACAAAAACGTAGCCCATGTCGAAAATGGACAGATTCCTGAGGAAGAAGTACATGGGTGTGTTCAGGGTCTGGTCCACTGTAGTAGCAATGATGATGGTAAGGTTCCCTAACAGGCTGCCCAGGTACACCAGCAAGAATAGCACACTGAGTAGGATCCTGAGCTCCCAGGTCTCACCAAAAACCTCCAGGAGGAACTCAGTCACCAGGGTGGAGTTGCCCATAGTCTCAAATACGAGTTTATCTGAAAAGGAAAAGCAGTGACAGAGAATGATATAAATTAATTCATAGGTCAGTATCATTTTCCTAAAAACTCTTTATGTTTTCGTTTCCAAAACTGGCCTGTATGTGCAAAAAATCACACAGTTGTTTCTTTGGTTTGCATACATTGTTTAACATCGTTAATTCTTTTTTTTTTTTTTTTTTTTT
>NW_022196904.1:75402850-75478073 GCF_008632895.1 Mastomys coucha
CCCCCTCTGTCACTCGGAAGCTGAGAGGATCGTGTCCCTGCTGCCCTGCGTCTCCCCTGGGAGTCGTCAACATCGTTAATTCTTAATACACATAGCTGTGGCGGTCTGTCAAATTGTACAATATGATGATAAACATTTATAATTATAATATATCATATGTTATATTGTTTCTAATAGCTTTTTAAGTTGTTAAAAATAATCCAATAAATATTAAGCTGATTAAAATATGGTAAATTCTTCTTCCAGATAAACAAGATGCATTTATTAGTAATGCCAGTGAAATTTAACATATGGGATGTATTTTAAAAACTGTTTATATTCATATATGCATTCACTTATAAAATGGATTTATGTGCTATGATTATATGATTACATGAATTTGAAAAGGAATCGGGAGAAGCAGAAGTGAAAGTGAGAGATATGGGCATAGAGGACAGAGTGGGAAAGAGAAAGAAGGATGATTATGAAAAAGGGGGGCTTTAGGAAATTATCTCACTTTGCTTTGAAATGTCTGAGATCTACAGAATAGGGCATTTGCTTGAAAGTTTGAGCACAGTTAACCTTCCATGCATGGGACCCAATTTTTTCACTGTGGAAAACCCTCAAGTTTTCCTGAAAAATCACTTGATATCATTACAGATGATAGGTTCAATGTCTTAAAACAATGTATGTGAGCAGTATCTAAATGCATGTCCTCAGTTACAACTGGAATATGTTTTTAAGCAGATGAGCCCTGGAGGAGAAAATGTTATATATAAAACTAAACGTGATACAATTCATATAACTTATGTTTTTAGGAGTTGAACTACAAGCTTAGTTGACATTTATGTAAACTATGGTATATTACATATTTTCTGAACATTCACTTAAATTCCCTGAATAATGCATGATTTAGAAATCATACGTTCTAAAATATATAAACAAGTGTTGAAATACAGAGGTCTAAGTGCGTGAAATTAAAGGTAAGCTACTATCAGCTTAAAAATATATATGTTTAAACAAATCCTATGACAACTACCAAATATAATACCTCAGTATTAAATATTAATTAAGTAGAAGCAAAACAACCTAAGAAGAGTTGAACAAAGCTATGAAACAGAAAAGTTATGACAATGGAAGGGAAGATAGCCACATTATTTTTTTATTGAAAGAGTCAGATATATTGAATGTTTTATTTGGAAACCTCAACATCCTAAGCATGAAATGCACAAAGCTTAAAGAAAACATTATTTTGTGACATTAGCTAATAAATGTTAACTACATATAATCCTTACTTTCATAATTTATTTCATTGCAAATTGGCTGTAAACTGTCTTATCAAGATGGAAAAAGAAACAATGTTCTTCCAAATATATTAGTATAGCATCTGTTGAAGAGACAAGCATTTCAATATAATATCGTCAGATATCAAGCAGGATCTGGGTCTAAAATATCCACCAATTAGTTTATAACCACAATAACCTGAGTAGCAAATTAATATGTAAACCTAAATTAAAAGTTACAACACCCAACACATTTCTTGCTGTTGTGCAAAAGATGTGAAATGCAGGTTTACTAGTAGATGAGTTGCTTTGCAAGGTGTTAGTAAACCTGGTGTTTGTGATATGTTCAGAGTCACCTTTTGCAGCAGTGTAAGATGGGAATTTGGAATGAGTTACCAGTAATCATATCAGAAAGCAGTGTGCATGTTTTAATCATGGCTGCAGTACGCTCAGAAAATGAAGGGTAGTGGTCATTTACAACCTTTGACTAAGGTCTGTGTCAGGGTAATCATATACCATCTTTTATGGGGAAAAAGTACAGAATGGTATTGTGTTGAAACTCCACAGGTTATTGAGCAGCTAGTCCTAGCTACTTTTAGAAGGTGTCTCCTGCACATGTATTATAAATTTTCAATATCTGTACAAGAATTTAAAGACTCTTACGATTTATATATTTTCAATATAAAAATAATGTTATAAGTTAAGTGACAATATAGCAAGCAGAATGAATTCATAAATAGGTATTGCATGAGGTCTTTGACAAACTTGCTTGATGACAACACATCTATGAAGAAAACGTCCAAATGCAGCAGAGGTGTATGGCTACTAGGAGTATATATTTTGGATATTAGCCCTCTATCGAATGTGGGGTTAGTGAAGATTTTTTTCCCAATCTGTAAGTTGCCCATTTGTCCTATTGACTATGTCCTTTGCCTTACAGAAGCTTTCCAGTTTCATGAAGTCGCATTAATCAAGTCTTGATCTTAGCGCATGAGCCATTGATGTTATGTTTAGGAACTAGGACACCTTTTTTTAATGAAAAACAATTTAAGTTTAATTTTAACACTACAACTAGTCTTCTACCACTTCGGAAATTTTAGAAGTAAGAAATATTTGAGTATGTATTAAGTGCAGGAACACAGCATACAAAATTTACACTTGATCTTAGCCAAAAGGCCAAGAAGTGATTGCTTCCAAAATTTAAATAATTTGGCAGAGACAGCTGAGTGCCTGGACAATCCCCAACATTCCTTATAGCATTGGAGCATTTATCTTAGCCTTTGGTCAGAACATTTGACAGACCTTGAGTGAGGCAGGAATTATGAAAAACTAGCTTACCCTGTCTTGCCAGAGCTTAGTCATGGACTCTCATGTATTCACTTGTCCTTTTTGGACAGCATTCTGTCTGTAGATAAAATTAGGGGATTTTTTTTTTTTTTGTTCAGTGGCTAGATTGCCAAAATTGAAGCAACTCCACATGTAGGTATTAATGCTCATCCTCTATCTCAATAATCCTCTGGAATAGGATTACTTTTAGGAGAAGACATATCTCATAGTCAAAAGATCTTTTAATAATGAAATAACAGCTGGGCAGTGGTGGCATACACCTTTAATCCCAGCACTTGAGAGGCAGAGGCAGGCAGATTTCTGAGTTTGAGGCCAGCCTGGTCTACAGAGTGAGTTCCAGGACAGCCAGGGCTACACAGAGAAACCCTGTCTCAAAAAACCAAAAATAATAATAATAATAATAATAATAATAATAATAATAATAATAATAATGAAATAACATTAAATGCCATATTCTGTGGATCTTTGATGCTTTTAAAGATTATGTATCTGTATATACCGTAACTGAATTGTTAAATTGATTATTTTTACCCTTTTACCATTTGAATAACTTTGGAAACCTATTACTGTAATAAACTAAATAAGAATCTAATAAAATCATGTGTTTGACTATTTGACTATTAACTTTCATTACTTAGTTATTTTAAATATTTAGTAATAGTATCTATTAAAAGAACTGGGTCTTTTCCTTGTAATCTTTTTTTGTTTTGTTTTTGTTTTTTGTTGTTTGTTTGTTTGTTTGTTTTTTGAGACAGGGTTTCTCTGTGAAGCCCTGGCTGTCCTGGAACTCACTCTGTAGACCAGGCTGGCTTCAAACTCAGAAATCCACCTGCCTCTGCCTCCCAAGTGCTGGGATTAAAAGCATGCACCACCACCGCCTGGCAGGGAGTCAGATCTTGTTACGGATGGTTGCAAGCCATCATGTGGTTGCTGGGATTTGAACTCAGGACCTTTGGAAGAACAGTCAGTGCTCTTAACCTCTGACCCATCTCTTCAGCCTTCCTTGTATTCTTAAATGAGTTGCATAGACCCAATGCTTATCTAAGGGTAACAAAATTGAATTTAAATTTTGTGTCAATTCACAAGGATTTATACCAATGAGAACATTATACCTATGTCAATATCTAAGATTTTCTACCAATGTAACAAAATATAACCTTAATATTTCATCAATATATAAAGACCTCTACTAATGTAACATTATGGCTAAAAAATGCTTTTCTTTAAAAGTAGATTTAAAAATCCATTCCTTTTTAGGTATTATTTCCAAAATCAATATGCCATATAATTGGAAAATCTAAAGAAAATGGAAATTTTTCATTACAAATAAAACTTACCAAAATTAAATCAAGGACATGTAAGCAATAAAAATAGGCCTGTATCCCTTACAGAAATAGAAACAGTCACTTAAAAAAAAATCTTCAGTTTAAAACCCTGGGTCAGATGGTTTTAGAGTAAAATTCTACCAGAATTTCAAAGATGAGCTATTATCAATACTCTCAAATTATTCTGCAAAATGAAACAGAAGAAACACTGCCAAATTTATTTTATGAGGCCACAGTCACCCTAATAACTAAGTCATAAAAAGATTCAAATAAGAATGAGAATTTCAAGTCAATCTTCCTAGTGAATATTGATACAAAAACTCAATAATATCTCTGAAACTAAAGCCAACAACACATCAAAAACATCATTCACCATTACCAAGTAGGCTTCATACCAGAAATGGAGGGATGGTTTAACACACAACTGCCAGTAGCCAGCCCACCCTGGGACTCAGCCTTGGACATAAGTTTAAATTATGATGGCCTCTGGCGTTAACCACTGTCTTAGGTAATTAAAACCTGTTGCTGAACTGCAAGGAAAAATGTAAAAAAAAAAAAAAAATTATTGCTATCGCTCCCTTCTCTCTCCAGGCAGCTTAAAGCTTCTCTGGCTAGGCTAGTTAACTCTGTAAGCCAGAAAGGAAGGAAAGGTAAAGAATTAAGATGTTTTATGCAGGTAAATATTCATAGACACACATACATACATTAGATAAGCAGATATGTAGAGACATTCATATATACATTCATATATTGTTATATTTTTATTCATTCAGATTCTTATTTACATATTAACACATTCAAATTTTTGTTAGTCCCACTTGTCTTATACATTCTACAAGTATTCTTGCATGCTTACACACATATACATATACCTACAAATGTAATACAGACATAGACACATACATTTTGATAGATGGATGGATGGACAGATGGATGAATGGATGGATTGGGGCAGAGCTCCCTAAGCCAAACCTTTCAATCAACAACTTTATTTCTTTTCTATGGTCTTTTTATACTTTCTTAGACAAAAAGTTATTTAGAAAATTACTTCGGAGATAAAATGTCACAAAAAATGGGAGTTACAGAAGGATGTTGATATTAAGTTCAAAACAATATTTCATTCTATACGCTCGTTCAAGCAACAGTTTTCACATGGCCATGCCTTATCATAGTGCATATCTGTGGCTATATCCTTGGACCTAAATGTTTTCCCTTGAATACAAATTTGTCCCAAGTCTATTTCTCTTTTTAATGTAATTATGAAAGCTCATAATATTTCTTATTATGCAGTCTCTACTTACTATATGAGGAGTGAATGTAGTCTAGTCTTGATTCAAACATTATTAACTCTTTCTAGCAAAGCAGCTAAAGTCATAGCTTAAAATTTTCTTCCTAAAATTATTTGAATCAAATCAGGAATTCTATAGAATCTGTAATTCATCTAAACAGCATTAATTCATAAATGTTCATTTCTATGTTGAGCTGCAGGTATGGTGTGCTAAAGCCCAGGGATTATTATATTAATTTAATAGTGACACAAAAGACATATAAGATGTAAGAAACAATCCTGTGATAAAGTCTCTTTGGAACCTTGCTATTGAGCTCATGCATCATAGACCATGTGGAATCAGTGGACCCCATCCAGGAAGGCCATCTGCTAGTGTTAGCATATCCTTGATGGCTACTGACATACAACAATCCACTGTATAAAAAATGAAAGAAAAATATGATCATCTAAATAGATGCTGGAAAAGCTTTTGAAAAAAATCCAACTCCCCTTTATGATAAAAGTTTGGAGAGACAGAGATGCAAGGTACATATCTAAATGTGACGAATGTAAAATACAGTAAGCTAATAGTCAACTTTAAATTAAATACAGAGAAACATAAAGCAATTCCATTAAAATCAGGGAAAAGACAAGGTCATCCACTCTTGCCATATCTATTCAAAACAGTAATTGAAATTCTAGCTAGAGCAATAAGAGAAAAAAAGAATAAAAATTGGAAAGGAACATTTCAAAATATTAATATTTGCAATTGATATGATTGCATATGTAAGTGATCCCAAAAATTTTACCAGGGAACTATTATAGCTGGTAAATACTTTCAGCATAAGGTCTGGATATAAAAATATCTAAAAAAGTTAGTGTAAATTTAAAAAATTATAAATACAAAAAATTGTATGGACATTGCAAATTACTATCTATTTTATCTAAATATCACATTTTGAAATATTTCACAGTTTAGTCCTCAGAAATATCAAAATTAAATATTTATCTAATAGTTATATTTAGTTTTTTTTCTTATTCATAGTCATGTTCATGTGCACTACTAACTGTTCTTTATATAGCACTCACTTTTAGAATTGAATCATGCATAGTAGGCATCTGGTATGGTGGATAGGAGACATGTTCCATTTTTTTTTCTGTAACTTGAAATAGTTCATCAGTCAGGTTGTTCAATTTGAGGCTTTGGTATTTTTGAAGTACATAAGAGTTAATTATTTAAAGACATATTTCTTCCTTTGTGATTCTTTACTTGTTTTCCACAATTCTATGCATGTTTTCATTCCTGGTCAACATGCTATAGAAGAATGATCTCCACAAGCACCTAGCATCAGTTTGTCTTTATTATTTCATAGGGTTCTGAACCATTATTATTTTAATTTAATTTAATGCCATTGTGACCTCTGGAAACAAACACTTGGTTGAGAGTGAACTTGTAAAAGGTCCTTACCACCTAATGGTAAGAGAAAGAGAAAAAGAGATGACTAAGTGAACTAGTGCAAGAGAATTATGGAAAGAACACAAGAAAAATGATATAACTTAAAATAAAATATAAACATATAAAATATTATAAAATAACATTTTATATGAAAAGGACAGCATGAAATGCTAGGTAAAGATCACAGATTAATTTGGGGGAGTTTGGCAAGGAAAGTCAGATGAATTTCATTATATATTCTTGGCCTCATCAATGAGCTAACTAATAAACAGACACAAAAGACCAGTAAACAGCTTGAGGTCAGGGATGGTGATTCACCCTGAGAAGTTCTTTTATTGTTGAGAATAGTTTTCACTATCCTGGGTTTTTTGTTATTCCAAATGAATTTGCAAATTACTCTTTCTATCTCTGTGAAGAACTGAGTTGGAATTTTAATGGGAATTGCATTGAATCTGTAGATTGCTTTTGGCAAGATGGCCATTTTTACTACATTAATCCTGACAATCCAAAAGCATGAGATCTTTCCATCTTCTGAGATCTTTGATTTCTTTCCTCAGAGACTTGAAGTTCTTATCTTATAGATCTTTCACTTGCTTGGTTAGAATCATACCGAGGTTAGAGAAAGGACTAAAGGAGTTGAAGGAGTTTGCAACCCCATAGGAAGAACAATAATATCAACCCACCAGAAACCTCACAACTTCCAGGGACTAAGCCATCAGTGAAGGGACACACATGGCTCCAGCTGCATATGTAGCAGAGGATGAAGGATGACCTTGTCATGCACCAACGGAAGAAGAGGTCCTTAATCCTATGAAGGCTTGATGGATGCCCTAGTGTAAGGGAATCGAGGGCGGGGAAGTGGGAGTGCTAGGTGGGTGAAGGAACACTCTCATAGAAGCATGGGGAGAGAGGATGTGATAAGGTGTTTCCGGGAGGGAGGAAAACCAGGAAAGGGGATAACATTTGAAATATTAATAAACAAAAGTTTATTTATAAAGTAAAAACAGTTGTGTCCTCAACATCAAACAGCTGAGAGAGAGAGATACCTTGTGGACACCATGTCAGAGCAGGGAGAATGGTTTTGTTTACAGGTCAGGTAATGTTAATAGGAGTCTCTAGGGTGATGGTGTTTGTCTCCTTTCTTTGTTGTAACTTATGTCTTGATATTATATTGATATTCAATGAATCAAAATTATGTGCATCTAGACTTTGAAGTAGTGTTAAGCATAGTTGGGTCATTTTTCTATGCATTGTGCTTATTTTCATTAATTTTCACTAGTGAAAATTAATATACTGGTGGCTGAATGAAGGTTTAAGGGAACTGTAACTGTCTCAGTGGATTTGTTATGGGCAGTGGTTTTAGTAGAGAGTATCCCCAGAATGGTAAGTACATTTGTTTTCAGACTTGAGGATAGAGAGAAATGATTTGTCCCAATATGTATGTTTATGAAGAGATAGGATATAAGGTAGATGCACATTGCTTTAATCCATGACTATCATCTAGTAACCTTTAGTCAAAGTGACTGTAAAACACTGTTAATATAATTGACAGTGTCTATACCTTATGAAAATGTCATTACAAATATTGTATTTTATATAAATGGAAACTAATTAAAAATAAAAGACATAATTATCATGAAAATGTATAGAATCTATAGAGAGTATATAGATATTTAAATTTATCTTAAAACAAACCTTTAAATGAAAAGTGATTTAGTCTGCAATTATAGTAGGTTCCATATATTCTTGTATACCCTGAGGAGTACATATACATACACACATCAAAACATTAAAAGATGATACTCTCCTGCACTACAGGCAGGCTGAAGGACAAGCATAGCTAACTGTTATCTTAATTTTTAGGGTGGAGAAACAATATCTATTCACACCATATAAAGAGACAAAGAAAGACTAAGGTTATTCCACCCAAGTCCAACTTAGTGAACAAATGTATTTAGAAGATTATTTCCTTATAGGAGTGTAGAGGATTCAAAAACATTCACAATAACCAAAAACTTCCATGCTGAATAGTAGTGACAGCTCACAGTAGCTGCTAGCTTATTGTTCAATGAACAAAGTTCAGATAGATTCACCGAACAGAGGATCCCTTTCCAGGATGGTATGACATTCAGAGAGTCTCCTCCCCTTAGCAGTATTTTAAAACTTTTATAATATGGAAAGGGGTTTTGTCTTTTTTAAACTCTCTCAAATTTTTATGATTATTTCAACTCACCCCTTAGACTTATAAGTCTGCCTTCATTAACATGTCAGTAATGAATTTTGGAGAAACTATAGAAGAACAATCACATGAATGTCCAACTCTCCAGTATATTTCTAATAATACAGTCAACCTGTGTTTCTACTATTTATCTTCTGTAATTTGTATCATGTGAACTTCCTCCAAGTTTGTCTTTGCTTTAAGCATTTGATACTGCTTTAAGGGTTGGGCCAAGTAGATACTAGGCCTACTGTGTTAGCTTCTTGCCTGTTCTTTCTAATTATTAGAAAGAGTAGATAGAAATCTAACATGAATTTACCTGGATTGTTCTCTTCTCATATTTAATTGTGCTGTTTTTAATTTTGTTTTGTCTTTATTTCTAAATGAATGAGAACATATATCATCAATAATCAGATATTGAACCTTACCATAAAAAGAAAATAATCAATCCTCTTAGGAAGTTATATGCCCCCAAAGAGATCAGCTTTATCATAGCAGTGCAGATACTGTTATTTTTTGAAAATCAAAAGTTAAAAAACTTGCTTGTAACTTGTGAGGCACTATAACACTGACAGAAATGCTGAGCTGTTAAGTAATGTGAATCCTTTGGACTGAGATTTTGCTGCAACCTCCTCAGAGAACATTTGACATCATTGTTCCTCAGGCTGTAGATCACAGGATTAAGTGCTGGTGGCAGCACAGTATATAGCACAGAAAACAGCTGGTCTGTAATTGATGGTACATCTGAGGGTGGCTTCAGATAGACAAAGCAAGCAGTGGCAATAAAAACACTGAAAACAGTGAGGTGGGGGATGCAGGTAGCAAACGCTTTGGACTGGCCTTTAGTGGTAGGAATCTTCAGCACAGTGGAGATAATGTAAATGTAGGATATCATGACACAGATAAAGCAAGACATGCATAGACACATACCAATACCAAGACTTATATAAATAATCATGAGTGATTCAGAGCAGGAAATCCTTAAAAGTGATGGAACATCACAGAAAAACTGTGGGATCACAACGGAGCCACAGAAAGGCATGGAAAAGGTGCCAGCTGTATATATGGCTCCAAAGAGCACTCCAGTAGTCCAGGAAACACCCACCATCAGTACACAGTTCCCACTACTCATGAAGGCTTCATAATGCAGAGGACAGCAGGTGGCAACGTAGCGGTCATAAGACATTGCAGTCAGTACAAGTATCTCACCTGCTGAGAACGAAGTCATTAAAAGTATCTGAAAGGCACAACCCTGAATCGAAATATAGTTGTTGTGAGTTAAGCTATTCATGATGAACTTTGGGATTGGGATGGACACAAGGCAGACATCCAACAGGGACAAATTCTTCAGGAAAAAGTACATGGGAGTTTGAAGTTTCACATCCAGAGTGATGAGAGTGACGATGAGGAAGTTACTCATTATGACTGCTAGGTACATTACCAGGAAGAACACCCCACATACAGTCTGTAGCTCAGGGATATCTGAAAATCCCATAAGGATGAACCTTGTGATTCTAGTGCCGTTGGCCATTCTCAATTTTTCCCATGGTCTGTCAGGTGGGAGAAATGAACACAAACTGATATAATTCCAAGTAGTTGTTAAAGCCTCTACTTTATCTTTCTGCAAGGTGTTACTTTCTCTTGATACATAAGTCATACTAATTTAGCATTTATGACAATTTATCATACTATGTTTTGTTACAAATTATTGGGAAATCATAACAGACCTGCATGGTGCTTTTCCTAATTCAATTACTCTTTACATGAAACTACAATTGTCTAGTGGGCAACAAACTGCAGAATAAAACCCTAGTCTCATTCCCTACACTGTTTTATTTCCTTTGTCCTAATCTTGGGTCAGAGTACTGATAAATTTTGCATAGCCATACTTCCCATTCACAGGGCCTTCTCCTGACATTAGTAAGTGTCTTACTTCAGGGATGAAGACCTGAGTACCAATAACATTTTCAAAAGTTTCCGAATTACCACCATCAATCATGTATTTGGTACCCTTTGATTGGCACTGGAAGCTTTCACTTATTCATTTATTAGCTCCTATCTTTCTTGAGCAGAAGCTTCTTTCATGTAAATCCTTTCATTATGACATCCCCTAAATAGGAATTGTCATTTCCTAAGCAACAATTTGTCTACTGTATAGATCATACATCTGATAGATAAACACCTATTTATTTTCAGTGCAAATGAACATTCCCCTTTATATCACAAGCAGTTTTCTCTGGATCAAATAGGGCTTGATAAGATTCCATATGTCCAAAACTGAGATAATGATCAGCCAGATTACATACACTTTACCAGGAGTGCCTGAGAATCCATAGCTCTAATCCTTCCTTCCTAATAATTCACGAGTTTGTCTTTTTCAAATACATAGTTACCTTATATGTTTACATTTATCAAACTCCTTTCCTGACTGGTAAATTTTTTTTTTAATTTCTCTGATGATTAATCATTTCTAATTTTCATGAAATCTCTATTGCCAAACTTCCCAAGGCATAGGTTTCCTAACAAAGCAATTAAAATTCCCTGTTTTTTTAATCTTTTCCTATTTATCTCTAAAAAAAGTGATGTGTTATAATTGTAAATTATCAGTCTCTGTTAGCAAGAAAAAGAAACAAAAACAAATAAGAGGACATGAGTTTGAAGGAGAAAAGAAAAAAATATGGGAGGATTTAGAGTAAGGCGAGGAAAAAGAGAAATGTTTCTACTAAATTATAGTCTCAAAAATACAAATGAAAAGAAAAGAAAAAATAAAAGTAAGAAGAAAAATGGTGAGTGGCTGGAACTCATCAGTTATAAAACACATGCTGCTTTTGGAGAAGACGTCAGTTTTTTAAATCGATTTGGTGGTTTACAGTTTGCTATAACTGCATTTCCAAGGAATCTAATGCCTATTTCTAGCATCTATAAGCCCCAGTCAGGCACAATGTACACAATCATAAGTGAAGAAAAACATAGATACACATGAAATAAAAATAATAAATATGAATTTAAAAAGAGATACATTTAGAAAAAATTTGAATTATTCAACTACAAACATTTGTAGTAAAACATGTCAGGATATCCTGATGTTTTGTACACAAAGGAATCTTAAGAGAACACCACACCAAAATACTTCCTCCATTTGTTCCTCTGGATCTCTCACAGCATGTTTTATGATTTGATGTTTGACTACAATCCACGTATTCTGATACCCTGTGTATAGTCAAGCACTATCTGTTACATCGCTGCTTACTAGCTTTTGGTATTGCCTTATGATTTATTGAAAAGGAAGACAGTGTAACGATACATTAGACACGGAACTAAATCATAGTGACAAAAATAGTTTTGTCAGGCAGTAGAAAGCTTGTGCTCCTGAGGAGGCACAAAATATAAGCACTTTAAAGTAATATAAAAGAAATAAATCCTAAGAGAGTGAAATAATTAAGTTTTAGTTTAAAGATTAGCTATGTGGCTGCTTAATGTTTCAAGGCTTTCCGTTCAGACCAAATGCAGAGAACAAGTGAAAAGTTGAATAGCTTCAGGAAAAGCTGTTGTGAATAGGGAAAAATTATGTCAGGCAGATGAGAATATTATGACTTTTATTAAGCTTTTGTAATCATACAGATGAAGAAGCATAAAAACCACACAAAAATGGTTGAAGGAATCACCCATAATGTACATTGTTTTGGTATCTACCCTAATTCTCAAAATATTTTTAGATTTAAATGTGCATTTTGGAACAGATTATTTTAATATACTATCAACAGAAATTTGAATCTGTATTTTAAAACAATTCAGATTCCTCAAATTCTGGAAAACCAATTAGTCATCAGATCTATGTAGGGAGAACTTCTAACAGGTCAAACTGAAAAATAATTTTTCTATATATTAACATTCAATTATTGGTGGATTACCTAAATATTTGTAAACTCTCTAGTCATGACATGCAGTTACAATTTAAGCTTCTGATAGCATTCAAAATTCTGTGTGAAACTTTAGTCTTTTGTTAATGTAGAATAAAGTAAATATAAGCAGGAATATCATTTACCTCCTTATAAATCTTGATAAGATATCCTTTGAAATGGTGTTATCCAAAGGTCTCTAACACATCTTTTTATCTCACTTGGCTATTGTTTTAAAATTCCCCAAAGGAACTAACCTAGACCTCTGGGAGCTCTCAGAAACTGAACCACCAACCAAAGAACACACATGGCCTTGAACAAGGTCCCTGACACATATGTAGCAGATGTGCAGCTCACTCTCCAATTAGGCCCCCCAACAACTGTAACAGAAGCTCCTTAAAGCTGTAACTAGACTGCGGCATCGATTCTTTAACAGGGTTACCTTGTTTGGCCTCTGTGGAAGAGGATGCACCTAATCTAGCAGAGACTTCATGTTTCAGAGTGGGAGGATACACAGGAGATACCCCATCCTTTCAGAAAGGAGAGGGGGGAGTGTCTCAGTGAGGGCAGCTGGAGGTAATGCTTAGGATGTAAATTAATTAATTGATTAATCAGTTAATTAATTTCAAAATCCCTAAGGAAATGTCTTTCTGAGTAACCTTACCTATATTTACTTTTTTATTTTAGACCATTGCAATAGTCTTGGAACTTTTTGAAGGAGGGACTGCGTAGTCCCCAGAAAATACATTAGAATAGATTAAGAAGAACATGGCTTACAGTTTCCCCCAGAGTATATTAAACTAAACACATATACTCTTTATTATATTGAACATAAAATTATAGACCAGATTATTATAGTTGTTAATAAACATTAAAGTATATAGAGAATTCTAGTGATATCTTATTAGTTATTTTTAATCATTGTTGTAACAAAGTACATGAAAAAAAAACAAAAGTAAACAATTAAAAACAAAAACAACAACAACAAAAAAAAAACCTTAAGAAAACCAAGACTTATTTGGTCTCATGTTTTGAGTATTCGAATTCATGATGGCAGGGAAGGAATGAGGTCACATTGTGCCTGTAATTATGAAGTGGAAGAGTTGATGTTGATACTCAGCTCATCATAGAAATCCTCCTATCTCTGCCTACCCTCTACTCTCCACCCTAGGATGACAGCATATATTGCCATGTCCAGCTTTTTAAGTGAGTGCTGGGGATCCAGACTCACTCAGATCCTCATGCCTGTAAGCAAATATTCTTTCCAATTGACCCACCCTGTCAGCCTCTTATTGGGATTTTAATGTTTCTTTTAAACAAGCAATAAATTTTTGAAAATTATTCTCTCTCTCTCTTGCTCTCTCTCTCTCCTCTCTTCTCTTCTCTTTCTCTCTTTTCTCTCTCTCTCTCAGCCCATGTATCTTATGTCTTATACAAATATATGAATATACATACATACAATATAATTGTCATATTTCAGTGTTATTGTTAAATACTACAAGTGGCAATAATTAATTCTCAGAGTTTATACTTAAACACGAAAAGAAAGACGGTTTTATTTTTCTTAAGGTTGATGGAAATAATTGAGTTCAGAGTTTTATCTTTTATAGCTCACAATTCACATTTCATAAATATCCTGGCGGCATTGGAACATGTTTAAATGGAAATCAGTGCATGAATGTTTCACAAAAAATAAATATATTTGTATTAATGATTTTTAAAAAAGTGACCAGTAGGAAAATATTCTGCTAATCAAGGTATTTAAAATAATTTTTAATTAGGAAATTTAAAAATATGTACAAATCAAAAATAATCACATTTCACCTGCTATTCTTTGTATAAGTGTGTTAACACACAATGAAGTCATTAGACCAAAGGACTTCCTAAGAAATATAAGCACTTCCATAGTAGTCACATAAGAAAATAAACTTGCAAACCAAGGTATATATCCAAATATATTGATGAAAAGACTAAGTGAATTATGAAAAACAGAAACATTTCAAAGCCTATATTCCAACATATAATTAAAAATCCTCCACAGAATCTGATTGTAGAAATAAATTACTATCAATGAAGTGAGAAAATCACCATAAATGGGACAACATACAGAAATAACCTTTTATCAGTTCAGAATGTATTCTTTAGTTTATTTCAGTATAACTTTGATATATTTTGTGGAAAATTACATTTTAGTACACACTGGTATTTTTTTAGCTCAAATATCATACTTATATGTAAAAGTTATTTTGACAAAAGCTCAGAAATATATATAAAGCTTTAAATATAAAAACTAGGGAAATGTTGGCTGCAGTATTTGCTAGTTATAGACTTTACATACTTAAATATAAATTCTCAAGTCAAGATGTATGTGCTCACTTGATGCAATAATGGCATTGCCTATATGAAGTTAACCATTTTCTGTTTGCATCTGAGACCAACTCCACAGAGGCAAGTTCATGTCTTATATTTTCTTTTTTTATTACTATTGGTTATTTTATTTGTTTACATTTCAAATGTTACCCCCTTCCAAGTTTCCCCTCCACATCCCCCTATCACATTCCCTTTCCTCACTACTTCTATGAGGAAGCTCCCTGATCCACCTACCCATTCCTGACTCACCACCCTAGCATTATCCTATGTTGAGGCATAGAGACTCCACAAGACCAATGGCCTCCCTTCTCATTGATAACTGATCAAAGACACATGACCTATGAGATAATGGTCCTATTTGGGAACATAGTAATTTTATTTTGCTAAGTGAACTTGTCAAACTGGCTCCTAAATATTTACATTCATAACCAGATTCATGATGCCCTGAGCCTTGGTCAGAAAATCTTCATTGTGATGTAAAGTGTTAATGAGATTGGGGGCTGGTTAAGGTGTTGACAACAAGTTACTATTGAGTCTTCTGCTTTAATGAGCCTACTCATGACATGTCTACAATATTCAGGAAACACTGTGAAAGAGGTAGTGAAAAGAATATAAGAGCATGAAAAGAAAATGGTGTTTGTAAATTCATAACATCTACTCTTGCTTCCTCAAGGCATACTCTAGACTGAGCATGCAAATATTCATAGATTGGGGTGAGCTCATGAGGACTGAAACTTCCCAGGAAAACTATTGACAGCTGAGAGTGGTAGGGGAAGTGAAAGTCATTGTCTCCAATTTTCTAGCCACTGATCCATGTTCCAGTGAAGAACTCCACACCCATGCCCAAACAAAGCCCCTTGATAAACATGGTCATAAAGCAGGAAGACATGAAAGTGGGGCAGGGACTTTTTCAGCACAAACAGCTTTGTTGGGGATGAGGAAACAATAAGGCATGCAGGAAGTGTTTAGTATGACCAGATTATTATATGCTTGTATGTAAATTTTAATGAATAGACTTATTTTAAGAAATAAAAATAATTATTCTTATAATTTTTATGTATTCCAATAAGATTGGAGCTCAAGAAAAATTTCAAGCATGAGCTTGTGTACCAATCTCTTATTGTATTATAGTCTCTTAATTAGCCCATTTAGTGGCTCTCAAGATTCACTCTGGGTAGCAATCATCTGGTGATTTGTTGCACTGCAGGTCCTCACTCTGTGTCTATGGTGGCTTTGCGGATTTTCTAAGTTCTTTCTGATAGCACTCACTCCCACACTTAGAAGGTACAGCAGTATAGACGCACCCACATAAACACTCACCAGTAAGGTATTTGTGATTTACTCTTCCTTGCCATCTCTTCTGTTCCTAAAATTCACTAAAATAAATAAAAACAACAAAGATTCTTAATTTCCATTATAAAGCAATGGAAAACCTTCAGTGTCTTATTACTTCTTTTTATTTTGAGAGAATAGCTTGCTGTGTTGCATAAAATCATTCTTTTTTTAAAAAAGATTTATTTATTCTTATTTATATGAGTACACTATAGCTGTCTTCAGGCACATACCAAAAGAGTGCATCAGATCCATGTGGTGGCTGGGAATTGAACTCAGGATCTCTGGAAGAGCAGTTAGTGCTCTTAACCAATGAGCCGTCTCTCTAGCCCAGAATCATTATTCTTCTGGCTCAGTATTCTTAGAAGCTAAAATTGTGGGTATGTACCATTTAATTTAATTTCATGGTTACTTAAGCATGTTAGAAACCAAATTTTTATATTATCTTGTTGCAAGCCTTTTAAAATGTTTTAATCATGGTACCTTTGCTAATATTCTAATTTCTCTTCATTTATTTACTATTTTACATTATCCAGAAAAGCAATGTTTGTCTAGAAAAGTTATATAGCTACACCTATGTTAACAAATAATTGCAGAACCTTAAAAATTGTCTTCTTCACCATTTGTGTTGTAAATATTTATTGCTATTTTTGGATCTTTTGATTAGGTTTCCATTAGACTCTTACATGGAGGAATACTGCTTCATTTATTACAAACTTTATGGATTAGGATTTCTTTAAAACTATTCATTTGGAGTAAACCAATTGTGGAAAATCTTATAGGCAAAAAGTTTTCATTGTTTACTCTGTCTATCGTTTTGTTGTTATACTTAATGTTATAAATAGAATAGCTATAACATAACTTTTCAGTAGCATTCAAAGGAAACTATGAAGTGTGCAGAAGTGATCATGTCAGAGTTCATTTTTAAAACCAAATTCAAATACTTACCATGATTAAATGAGGCCTGAGACAAGCCCCCAGAATGTAATTGTTGCTTTCTCAAAGTCTATGCATGGTTTTGCCCAATAAAAACTTCTTTTGGGATAGAAATTTCTGGAAAGCTTTCATCACATCTTTGTTTCTCAGGGTATATATGAGAGGGTTGACTAAAGGGGTGATCACACAGTAGAACACTGAGACCACTTTGCCAATTGTGAAGTTATACTTAGCTGGAGGGCGGACATAGGCGAAGATATGGTACCATAGTAGATGGTCACTACTGTGAGATGGGAGGCACAAGTTGAGAATGTTTTCTTCCTTGCTTCCCGGGAAGACAGCCTGATTATTGTGACCACGATGTTGCCATAGGAGCTCATTGTGAGAAGGAAAGAACTGAGAATCACCACAGAGCTGCAGGTGTAACCCAAGGCCTCCACCAAGAATGTGTCTGAGCAGGAGAGTTTAAAGATGGGGTCAGAGTCACAAAAAAAATGATTGATTTTCTGTGGGCCACAAAAGTTCAGCTGAGAGATAAGTATGGTAGGTAGCAGAGGGGCAATGAAGCCTCCAATCCACGATGCAGCCGAAAACCTCAGGCAAATGTGAGCACTCATGAGAAGTGAGTAATGTAGAGGACGGCATACGGCCACATGCCGGTCGTAAGCCATAACTGCCAGCAAGATGCACTCGGTGGCTCCCAGGGAGAAGAAGAAATAGTATTGAGTGATGCAGCCTGCAACAGGAATGGTGACAACCTTTGTGACACATGTAGCCAGCAACTTAGGCACTGTGGCTGTAGTGTACCAGATTTCCAAGAATGATAGGTTTCCTAGGAAAATGTACATGGGTGTCTGTAGTGTGGAATCCACAAGAATAAGGAAAATAATGAGGGTGTTTCCCATGAGAGACAGCAAATAAACAGTGAGAAAAATCATAAACAATGGGAGCTGCAGTGAGGAGGAGCCTGGAAATCCTAGAAAAATAAACTCGGTCACTGCTGTTTGGTTTTTTACATCCATATGTCTTTTTCTCTGTGCTAAAAGGGATCAACAGCACCCAGGTGAACTTAGGTGAGTAGTAATCAGGACTGGAACAAACTATTCACTTCTATGGTGGTAATAAATGATGCATAGAAACCAGAGAAAATGAAGACTGTTGGAAACATAACAGACATTTTATATACAATATGCATGGGCTATCTCACTTCATATTGAAAATAAATATCTAATATAAATAATTTAACCATCTAACACTTCAAAATGAAAAACAAAGTAAATAGGTAACATACTTTTCATTGTATCACACAGATTGTAGGTCAGGGATGGAATCCTATTAACTTTATTGAAAACCAAGGAAGAACATGACACTGCCTTACCCCAAGGAGGTTATTCCTTAATGTGAAAATGCAGAAATCAATAGATGATACAGTTGCTAGTAAAAGCCTTCAAAACTGTATAGTACACTTTGATAATAGAAAGAACTACCCACACGTTTAAACTTATGGTCCTTATTTACATATGAGTTGGAGGAAGATAGGGACCTGAATTCAAACAGGCATTTGTTTATAAACACCTATTTAATGTTCCTGATCTCTGTAATATTTATCTTTAGCATCATTGAATCGTCTTATTTCCTGACATTGATCTGAACAAAATTGATAAAAGTGAGAATTCTTACCATTAGAGTGAATGGAATTCCCCATGGACATATTTATGTATATGACATATACTTCTACATATATCTAATTCTAGTACAAAGGTAAAATAATTTCACAACAATAATAAAAATATTCTTATGTCATTTTTTAAGTTTATGGACTCTATAATAAGCACACTGAGTATATACCTCTTGTAACAATCCAAGCAATTGTAGAACTAAAACAAGGTCACTTTGGTGTCCATCTGCCGGTTCTTATTTAAAACCCTTCTGGATGTTTTAGTTATAAAACTCGATTTAAACACTATATACATGCTTCATGCTCTAAGTTTATTACTCCAATTTTGTTCCTTAAATAGAGGAGAATTTTTATGGGAAAATATTTTCAGAACTAAAGAGCCAAGTAATTTTATTATGTTGGTAATATAATTTGGTCCAATCTGAATATAAAAATACTGATTCCTAAAAAAAAATGCTGACACTGTTGCCTCAGTTCTATAAGAAAAATTGACTTTTAGGATTATAAATTCAATAATAACAATTTGAGAAATTAAGCAAAATTGTAATTCAAGAAAACGTTTTATAAAAAATGACAAACTATTTTTTAAGTGTTTGTATGTATTTTTAGATCTGGTTCTTTAAGAATAATATTACTATTAATTGTATTCATAAAAGGCCAGATTCCAAAATGATATTCCTTGTTTTTAGGAGAATGGTATTACATATTTTTAGTTTACCATTAAGGTCAAAATATACAGTAATTATTTTAAAAATTTAACTAAAGCTTGCAAATGAAATTAGACCGATGTAATTCCCTTCCAAACACCATGTTATTTTATTAAAAGATCTCATCACTGCCCTTGGGATTAACAGGATAGCACATTCTTCAGCTAAAGTAAGCACAAAATGGACTTTGAACACAGAGAAAATAAATTTAAAATCAGTGACGTCTTTCATTAAAGTAATACTCAAATATAAAAAGAGAATCATACGCAGTTAACATATAAATAGAATCATTCACCCTACATACAAAATGCATATGAGAAAGAATATAGTCTTGCTTAAATCACCAAAGTCCTACTGACAGTAATTTGGATAAGCCCTTGATTACCTGCAAAAAAAAAAAAAAAAAAAAAAAAAAAAAAAAAAAAACTGATGAATGAGTGTGCAATTCCTCCCTTACTGTACTTACCTTGGGTGTTCTGCTTTGTTATTTTCCACAAATAAAATATCATCAGTTACGTACTCTCTGAATATTCCCTTTCAGCAAAGATGCACAGTGAGCACACTGCTCAGAAAACTTAAAGGGAATGAGGCATCCCTTCTTGCAATACTGGCCATGATGCAGCCATTGTGTACTTGGTAGCATCACAGTCTTTCTTCTTTCTCAGTTGTTTTTTCCTGAAGAGGCCAGGTTACAGGAAAATGTGAGTTCAGAGATCTGCTCTGAGAAAAATAATGATTTCATCAGCACAGAACCTTGAGGCCTCCAAGTAGATTCCCTTAGGAATTCTCTTTATTGAGGGTCAAATGCTTTGCCAAGGTGACTAGAAAAGAGGAGGCTCTTCACAGCATCAGACATGTTAAGACGGGAGCTAAGAATGGTGTCCCAAATGACTTCATTAGCTGCTACCACCTCTGGTCTGGTCTCTAAATGATGGTTTCAGAAACATATCCCTGGATAATTCAGCCTCATCATTTTTCCTCTAAAAACCATAAAGTTTAGCATGTAAAGAATAAATTAGATTATTTTAAAAATCCTTATTCAGTAATCTGAGCACTACAAACAAAAATAACAACACTGTGTTGATATCATTTATGAAATTAAATGATTTGGTAGTATTAAAAAAGAGATATCCTGTAGTAGAAGGAAAGTCTGGGAAGTTTCATGAAAACAAACATACCAGCATGTACAGAGACCATGTAAGATTGATGTCAGAGTAACATTACAATCATTTTGGGTGAGTACTGAGTTGATAATTATGTTCCATAAGAAAGAAACAAAATAATTTTGAAATTCCAATTACTCAACTTCTTCAACGAAAACTGTTTACCCTTAAACATTATTTTTGTTGTATAGCAACAAACCATTGCTTTATATATTTTAGGGGTAGAAAGTCAAACCATAAGACATTTCATTTTGTGAAAGATATTTCCACAGAGTCTTATATATACTCACTTCTTTTTCTCGCACAACTAATCTGGTATTCTCACCTTCATCCATCTAATTATTTTTCGCTAGATCACACACATTCAAATGAACACATAACATTTGTACTTCTGCTACTGGATTATTTTAACAACATCTTTTCATCAGCTAATGACCCAATAACAGATGCAAAAGAGGATTCAACTCAAATGCAATGTGTCTGAACAATAATTTTCTTGACACAGTTCTATAACAGCTGTTAAGAGGTTACTTACAGAAGAGTGAATGAACTAAAACAATTGTGTCACCAAAGAGTCCCAACCCATAATGAGTAAAAAACTTATTAAAGCTGTGTTATGGAGTTCCACATTTGGTTAACCTTCCATCACCTATATAATAATCCATTTTATTCAAGACCATGAGAAGCAAGGAGCCGGAGGGTTTTGTGGATGGAATCTCAAATCAGGAACTTTGAGTGTTGTTCCTTACTTCTACTAGAAACCCAGTTATGATGACTCCACATCTTTGTTTCCAAGACTATCTGCCAATTACATGTTGGTCTGAAAACCAAGCACATGTCTTTAACCCATAATTGTTCTCCCTGATCACTCAAGACTTACAGTATTTCGCAGCATCCACTAGAGAAGATTTCTTGAACAGGACTTTAAACCTTGAGAAAGCCTTTACTAGCTAGCCAGAGACTATACTGGGTGTTCATGCTCCTACTGTTCCCCTGCACCTTTCTCAGATGAGATTTTCAGCATAAAAAACATATCCTAGATAAACATACCTTTTCGTTCAAAGAACAAAATAGCCAGAAAAAGAAGCCAACAATCAAGGTTAGTCCATTGAGAGGCTTTCACAGAACTATGGACTTCGATGGACTGTTATGTTTTCTTTTTTTTTTTTAATTGGATATTGTATGTTTTCTACATTTCAAATCCCAGTTCCCACTGGTTTCCCCTCTGGAAATGCCCTATCCCATCCCCCGCTTACCCTGCTTCTATGAAGATGCTCCCCCACTCACCTACCCACTTCTGCCTCAACTCTGTAGCATTCCTCTACACGGGGGCATCAAGTTTTCACAGGACCAAGGGACTCTCCTCCAACTGATGCCTTCAGCTTCTTCCTCTAACTCCTCCATTGGGTGTCCCTGTGCTCAGTCTGATGGTTGGCTGCATCTGTGTTGGTCAGGATCTAGCAGAGCCTCTCAGTAGACAGCTGTATCTGGCTCCTGTCAGCATGCACTTCTTGGCATCTACAATAGTGTCTGGGTTTGGTGTCTGCATATGGGATGGATCCCCAGGTGGGGAAGTTTCTGGATAGCCTTTCCTTTGTCCCTATATTTCCTTTAGACAGGAGCAATTCTGGGTTAAAATTTTGGAGATGGATGGGTGACTCCATCCCTCAACTGGGGGGACATCCCTAACCTCTGTATATGGTCTCAACAGGTTCTCCCTCCCCTTTGTGGTATTTCAGCTAATGTCAACCTTGTAGGTTCCTGGGAGGCTCTTAATTTCCTCTTATCTGGGACTTTCTTGTTGTTACCCCCAGTTCCCCATCTCCCATTGCTACACATTTCTGTTCAATTTCCTGATCCTTTGCTTGTTTTATTTTAGCCACAAGATACTGTTAGCATGTCAAGTTTTGTGGTTGAATGGGACTTCCTTCATAGAGTTATGTGTGGTAAGGTCTGGAGCCTAAGGTCTTTTGGACTGTTAGATTCCCCGCTAGTCTTAGTGAATAAGTCAAGTCATAGATTCTGAATGCTCTAAATAGGAGCCCTAACAACTATTAATTTTAGTGAAGTCATGTGGTCTCCTGTTATTAATCCTATCAGAATGAGAATTAAAATGCTGTGCAGTGTTGACACCTGAGTAATTATACAGAGGGAACAAGAGAACAGAGAATGTTATCAATTGTCTGATTTATGTCTTTGTCACTTTCCATCATTTTTAGGTTTTTCACAAGCATTAAAAGATTTTTTTAACAATTATTCATGACTGATTATCATACAAACAATGTGTTGCTTTCCAAGCCATATATAAACCCCCTTGTCTTGGTTAGAGTTTTACTGCTATGAATAAACACAGTGACTGAAGAAACTCTTATTAAGGGCAAAATTTAATTGGGACTAGCCTACAGATTCAAAGGTTTAGTACATTATCATCAAGGTGGGAACATCAAGGTGGCAGCATCCAGTCAGATGTGACACTGAAAAAGCTGAGAGTTCAACATCTTCATCTGAAGGCAGGTAGGATGAAAGTCTTAAAGCCCTCATCCGCAATCTCTCCAATGAGGCCACACCTCCAAATCATGCCACTCCCTGAACCAAGCATATTCAAACTACCACACTACTTAACTCATGAGAACTAAGTCTAAATGTCTCCAAATCTGTCAGATTGTTTCTGTTAAGGAATATAACTGTTGAACTATTGTTTTAATTCACAAATATAAACTTTCAAAGCCTCTAGATCCTAATTAACCCACACACTTATGTTCCTAAAATGTTTTTCTCCTTGATGTGTCTGTGTCTGTTGAAGTACCTATGCCTGCTCCAACTAAAAGTAGAATGAGGACAAGACAGATACTATTCCTCCTCCTCCCCCCCCTCTCTCTCTCTCTCTGCTTCTGTGTCTCTCTGTCCCTCTCTTGCTCTCTCTGCTTCTTTCCTCTCTCTTCTCTATCTTCCCCCCTCTCTAGTATAATATCCATATTAAAGTGTATTTTCTTTCTTTTTATTATATAGCTATATCTGGGTAGAATGTGTGCTAAGATGCATAAATGGAGATTCTTAGTTTGGAAAACATCTGCTGATATACAGTTAATCAAACTATTAGTTTGAATGATCTCGGGGCTCAGTAATAATTGCTTCTGTCCACATCAGTTAAATTTCAAGGCAAAAGAGTAGTAGGCATCAGAACAATAGGAAATGCCTAAATTAAAGCTGTTAGCCACTTGTAATTCCATGTGGAAAATGCTTCTACATATCTGAAAATAATATTTCTATAAAAACTAGCAGATATTAAATCATTCCCTTGCAAGCTTTATCTATATGAAGGCATTTCCCAGAGTTCTGTGCGATGTTGGCCTTTCATTCATACTCTTGCCTTAGTAAGGGCTCACTGTTTTGAATTTACTTTAGCACAAAATGGGCATGTCGGCTGAGATATCCCATGACAGATTTTCAAGTCTAAGTATAACTAGGTCTAAGAAACCCAGAATATTTTATAGACCCTCACATTGTCTAAGAAACTCAGAACATTTCTTAGACCCCAAGCAAATAACCTGGTGAAGCCAGTTACTAGAATCCAACCTATTGTCTTTAAATAATTATCTTTATTTCCTTTTTCCTCCATCAACCTGTGGGCTTGAGCTGTCTGTTTTCTCCAGCAACATCAGATCAAGTTATTCCATGAGAATATCAACAGGCCTCACTGGTCTTAGAGCAATTTGTCCAAGAGCCAGTTCAGTGACTCAGTTACCATTTGCTTCAAGGGAGTCTATTTTTGATATCCTGGGTAGTGGATGATAACAATTTGTGGCAAAAGCAAAATAGCTCTAAGAGGACCAAGATTCCTTGGTTTTGTTTTTATTGTCCTTTCTCGAAGCGGAGAAGCTCTGTTTCTATGTAGAACATAACTTGGAAACACATGGTAGTGAAAGACTAGCCATGTATACATTGATGGACATTTTCCTAATCTAGGAACCTGGGTAAAATCAACCAACTATTCTCTCTTGGCTGAGGTACCTGGCTTTCGCTTCAATACTTTCAATTAAAGTAGCTAAAGTAAAACTTATTTCATCTTTCATCACAGGACTGTTATGGATGAACAACTGTGAGTCATCATCATCATGCAAGAGGTTAGTAGGATAGATGGTAGACTATAGAGTAGTTCTGGAGTAGGGTCTGGTACTAGTCATGCAGGCATGAGACAGTTGTCATAACCATTCTGTTCACCAGGTTCCAATTGTTTGGAGAGGTGTCTTATAGTGTATTATCATGACCCCAAAGTTTGTGTTATAACCTCTTTTGTAATACTTTTTGCTTCACTGGAAACAGATGAAAAGGTTTTTAGACATCTGGAAGTGCTAGAACTGTAGCCGAAGTCAGAACTGTTTTAAAGGTTCAAGTATCTTTTTTTTTTTTTTTTATCTCTGACCATATTAGGATATTTGTGTCCCCTTCTGAACTGGTGAATAGAGAAAGGCTTTGTTATTCCTGAAAAATCAGGTATTCAGAGGCAGGAATAATTAACTCCAATATGTATATCTTAGTCTTTGTCATTGGGATCTAAAGAATGAGAGAAATCCTATTCTGAAACAGGGTCACTTTTCCTTCACTAAGATAGTAGCCAGGATTTGTAAACTCTGATGTACACATTCAGGCTTACTTAAGTTGACATGCTGTTGACAATGCTCTGTAACTCTTTCATCATTTGTTTAGTGGCCTTTTCATAAAATTTCTTTTAATTTTAGAAACTAGGAGGAGATCATTTATGTTTGATAAGAGTATGGTCCTGGGAAACCTATGATGAAAGGTCAGGGTGTCAGAATTTTAAATCCTTTGAGTAATGTGGTCTGGGTAAGTTGCCTATTGTAACTTTCCTGTTTCTGTCCATTTAAAAGCAAAGATGCTCTGACTTCAACCAATGATAGATTGTAGAAGCATCTTTCAGTGTACATCTATTTTTCTTGAAGAATCAGACTCATGAGAATCTAAGTTCTTCACAGGCAGGAGAGGCCAAACCAGGTAATATGGCAAAAATTTCCTTTTTGTTTCAAAGGACTTGGGTATTTTAAAATCTGGATTTGCATAGCTGATGTGGTTAGCTGAACAATTATAGAAATTCTTGTCAGGACTATCCTAAATGTTTGATTTCTACTCATACACCTGAGAATCTTTTTTATCAATCTGAGAGATTGTACACTTGTATCAATTGATTTGGGGTACGGCTCTCACCTTGGAATTTTATGGATAGTTGTGCTAAGGTTTGGTATCTTGTTACAATGTTCATCTCAATACAAAATATATTTAATACATGCATAAGAATCCTTCAATTCTCAACATTTAAATTTTAAAGCATTCAAAGTCTCTTCTGAAACTCAAAACTCCTTAAATATGAAAACCTGTAAATTATATATGTTCTATATATAATAATTCAGAATAATCATTCACATTCCACCAGAGGAAATGGGAAGAAAACATTGAAAGACCAGACAAATGAAAACTCAAGACCCAAAAAGGCAAACTCCAAACTCATCAGCTCCATGGCTATATCTGAAGTATTTCAGTGGCATCTTTTGAAATCCATGAGGCTCATATAGTTTCACCATTCTATGTCTGCTGTTTGTATCAAATGCGGCCTCTCTAAGATGACCATTATAATAGAGGTTTCCTAGGCATACACCTTATTGTCTTGGCATCTCCAATATCTTAGAGTCACCATTATAAATTTGCCTTTATTTTTACAGCTTCAAACCAAGGACTCCAAAGGCCACCATAAATGAATGCAATCCTGTCTTATGTTGTCTGAATTTGTTGACTTTCCTGAACCCTGATGTAATATTACAATGCCCAAAACTGACATTTTCCATATCTGTAAAGTCAGCCTCATGTGGTTGATATATTGGGGTTATTCTATCAACTTGAGATATAACCTGGCCTCCTCTCATAGACAAAGTGGTCTCTATGTGTGTTAGTCATGGAACAGGAACACGGAACAGAAAATCTCTTAGTGGCATTCTTACTGCCTTTACCCTCATTTTGAATAAGTCTGAATATCTATAATCTGCAACATTTGATAAGTAGGATTTTATTTTCTGTCAACTTCCCTATAGAATCTATGCATAGTATAGGTTTCTTCTTAGTTAGCCTAATATTAAATGCAGTTGCCTATATATATATTCATATTTCTATCTGGGCAACCTCCTCTGGCCTCAGTGCGAGAGAAAGTGTTTAGCCTAGCAGAGACTTGAAATGCCAAGGTGTGGGAATACCCAGTGATAGGAAAACCTGCTTAGAGGAGAATGAAAGGGTGAATGGAAGAAGGATTGTGGTAATGAGTGACTGGAACAGGGCAGTAAGCAGAATATAAAGTGAATAACTGAGAAATGAAATGAAATTTTTAAAAAATTCAATCATGTATCATGAAAGTCAAATACATTAAACTCATTTATTTAAAACTAAAAAAAAAAATTAGTTTTTCCTCTGTACCTTCTTCTCCATAATTCTAACATTTCTCATGTTCCTTTCTTCCCAAGCTACACATCTTTTAATTTAAAATCTCATTATAAATCCCAGTAGACACAAATTATAAATAACCATGTCCAACCTTAATGTTATATGGTATTGAAATTTTCCCCATCAAACAATGTAATCCATTACATTTGAATTCTGTCTCACTCCAGTGTTTAGTATACATGGACACACTGAGGTAGTCCCACAGAACACAATATAAATACCAGCTAAAATGAGTATCACAAATATTGTCTTTTCTTCTAAAACCTCTTGAAATGGACATCTAATGTTCACATTTCTCTTGGTACTCTAGTTTTCTTAACTCCTAGCAGAGTTTCACAACAAGCTCTCATTACATAAATCTATAGCTTTGCTCAAAGTTCCAAACTCCCAAATATCTCCCACAATCCATTTTCAAGCTTCATTACGACTTAAATGGAGCTGTAGAGAAGGAAAGTCAGGAGAGAAATTATGTAGTTATATCTTAATTAAAATGCAAAGCCAATGATAAATTAATATAATGTTTTAACAATCTTATAAATGAAACAAAATTTTAAAAATTCTGACATTCTTCTGTGAAGAAAGAACTATACCATAAAATGAATTCTCACTTCCTGGTTGTATGCAGCTTCTGTACTACAGACACAAATAATTCTATTGGATTTAATGAAAATGCTATTATTCATACATAAATGAGGATGTCAGATCTGAGGATATTTCACTTGCCAGTGTTCAACATTATAGGAACCAACAGGAAAACTCTAATTTCCTATTACAGAAGATTTATGGATAGTGGGCTACAACATTATGTAATATTTTGTGTTTTTAAAAAAATACTTGAGTGTGATCCATAATTTACCTTTTGACATAATTCTTTTAAATGTGCAAAAACTAGAGAAAAGAAATTTAAATGCTTAAATATATACTTTTACAAGCTCATGTAACTCAAAAATGTAATTTGAATTTGTATACAGGTTTGAACACCATATATTGCTATTGGTCTCTGTTGCATCCTTGTTTCAACACTTAGGTTTTGGTAGCTTTTATTTGTTTATTTGTTTTTGTTGTTTTTTGTTGTTGTTGATGATGATGATTTTTAAAGAGTATGATCACTATTCTGTTCTTTCAATTTCTCTCATAGATTAGCATATCATTATGAGTGGGGGAGTGGGGAAAAGAGAAAGAGAGAGAGAGAGAGAGAGAGAGAGAGAGAAAGGGAAAGGGAAAGGGAAAGGGAAAGGGAAAGGGAAAGAGAAAGAGAAAGAGAAAGGGAAAGAGAAAGAGAAAGAGAAAGAGAAAGAGAAAGGGAGACATAAAGAGAGAAGACATAGAGAGATTAACTATCTGCTTGGTGTGAGATGTTAAAACCACACAGGATCATGTCCTGAGCTTCCTGCAGGTGCCAGACGCATCCTTGAGATGATAGGTTATCCTTGCACTTCCTGCAGTGTTTCACTATCTCCATCATCATCCCAACACTTTCAGGTGACTCAGGTGACACCTTTTCTGGTCCTCCAGCCTGTGTTTATTCCTGAATTTTAATTAGGCCCACTTTTGTCAGTTGTCTGGGAATAATCACCTACCTAAATTACCTCTGGGCATTATGTCCAATTAATGGGTGTGTTCTCAGAGCCTTTGCACTCAGGAAGATGTCCAAATTTAAGATAAAAGAATAAGACCAGTAAATTTTGAAAGGCAAAACTGCTGTTCTTAACTCATCTGGAGGCTTCCTACAATTCATTTTGGATAGGGTGAACGTCTGTAAGTCCTTGATTTTATTTTTGAATGATGAACAATACCTTGGTAAGTCACCTGTGATAATGCATCTTCTAGGCTTATTTATAGTGAGATTTCTTAATAATTCCTTCCTTCATTAAGTTTGAAAGGTTTAGTAAGGAAAAAGAATTCCAATTACAAGTACTGAATATTTGATAAAAAAAGCATACTTTTCATCTGAGAAACAATCATTAATTTCATTAAGAAAACATATAAAGAGAGCATCCATTACTTAAAAAGAAAAACAATCAGAAAAATCTTTCTATTTTCACAGAAGATTCATTTTCAATATGACAGCAATATTCTTAAATATGGTACACCAAACTGTCATACATAAAACAAAAATGCTGATCATGGTGTTTCTATGCCACTTTGCTAATATATTGTACTTACGACATCTCTTTATTTATTCAATATTTACAAAATGTACACGACTATATCTAAACAAATTTCAGAAAAGACATAGTATTATAACATTATATATAACATAATAATTTTAAATGTATACTGTATTTATATGAAAATAGTAATATGTTTGTATATATATTAGAAATATAGGAGGTGAATATGTGCATAGTGAAAGAACCTTGCAAACTGTTGAACACATTTTAAAGAAGTTCTTTAATTGTTTTTATTGAAATTATGATATAATTATATTCTTTCTTTTTTACTCCCTCCAACCCCTCATAAATCCCTCTAATATTTTGATGTATTTTTTTATTAATCAATATTATCGATCAATATTATGTATATGCATATCTATATGTATGTAGTATATATGCATGTTTATTCATAAATATATGTGCATAGTTGTTTTGCCTACATGGATGTGGGCATACTACCTGTATACAATGTTCTTAGAGGAGGCTAGAAGAGTGTTGGATATCCTAGAGCTAGAGTTCCGGAAAGTTGGAGCTATCATTTGGATGCTGGAATGTGAATTAAATTCTGCTGAACCTGCTTATGCCCCTAACTCATGAGCCAACTCTCTAGTCCCTGTATTAATGTTTTGTAAAGTTTTTTCCCTGGTGAATCTTTAAGACTTTCCTTAGTATATTTTCATGTTTTTATTTCACTAGTAATATATATTTAATATATTAGATACCATACCATATATAGTTCATTTTTAAAAGAGATAAATGATGGTTAATGTGTTAATTATATGAATAACTCTAAAAATTTTCCTGGTGAAGAGAATATTTATTCTTGTTAAAGTTCACTCTTTAAATTCCATTTCAACTCTACATGCTTTCAGCAGAAAACCAAAAATAAAATTCTATAACATTTTAAGGTCAAAGTAATAAATTTTAAGGTATATTTATAAAACATATAAAATATTATATATATTTATTATTCATAAACTTTAGTTGGTCACCCTTAAGAATGAGTTAAATCATGTGTTCAGATCTTACAGAAGTTTAAAATTACATTTAGAGATAGAAATTTTCTGGTTATAAAGGAATGTCTACTTCAATAGAGGAAATAATAATAGGTTATATTCCTCCTAGAGGAATCATTCATTCTCTGGGCTTATAAGGAAAGTATCATGTTCAATCAAAAAGTGACATGTGTTCTTTGCAACTAATGTTTTTTAATACATATGTTAACTCAATACTCTTGAATATTTTTCAAGTTTTTTAATAATTTGAATAAAGGAATGTTATTAAATGAATGTGTACTTGTATACCAGTTCTAAAAATGTGGAAATAAAAATATTCAGCTATGGGAGACATTAAATACCTCAGAATGTAATAAATTTATTTACGTATTTTAACAGAAATGAAAATAGCACCAGCTTTTCTTTAATCATGGATATTTAACTTTTATCACTGACTTCTAGTTCCTTTTGAAGTTTGAAGTCCATAGAGAGGAATTTTAGGTTATTTGATTGTTCCTTTAGCTTGCTAAGACTTAGCTTGGCTGAGCTAACTGGTATATGTAATGTACCAGTCTTGCTTCACTCCATATATTACTCTCCAGGACTATCCATGTTTCCAATGGATGCCAGACAGAATGCAGGTGTCTTCACAACTGTTAAAGAATTGATGGATTTAATTGCTGAAGAATACTTGGTGAACACTTTTCATGATACTTTTGAGGTAAGGTTTGAGTATATTTCTGTTAGATCACTTTGGTACTAGGTGTTCATACCTGTGACTTAAAATATCAAAAACCCCTGCATTAACACTTTGTACATTTCTTCTGGTTACTATATTGTCATTTATCTTCCAACATTGTTTTCATATTTAAAATATGTAAATAGTAAGGGTTTTTAAAAACTATGCACAGAAATTGACAATTTGCAATATGCATGTAGGAGAAACCTTGTAAACACCTAGTTACTCAACTACCTGTGGAGTTTCAACACAATACTATCCTTTACTTTCCACATCCCCAAATAAAATGGTTTTTAAATTTCTGAAATTACTATCATTGACTTTTGTAAGTGACCAGCCTTGCTTTTCTGCAGCATACTGCAGCTGTAATCAAGAAATGCGATGTGTGCTGTTTCCTTACCTGATTCACAGTTATTCTTTCCAAATTGAAAATTCATCAAGAAACTTGTTAGGTGTTGTATGTTTTAATTGAGTTTCATGTTTTAATTTTATTGCATACTTCACTGTGGTTCTCTGATCTTGATGAGTATCTGATTACAGAAAAACCAATATTTTGATCTATTTAACAGATGTCATACAAATATATTTGGGAGAGTATTTTTCTGTCTTTGCATCTTGTCAAAACAGTTTAATATCATTTTTAAACAGAATAAAATGTGCAAATAAGGTTTAAAAGCAGTTAATATTCACTAACTAATGTCACTAAGTAATTTTTTCTTTAATTTTCCAACATTTCACACTTAGAATTTGAGGTTTCCAAAATAAAACATTCAATACATCTGACTGTTTCAAGTAAACAAAAAAAGTAACTGTAGCTATAACACCACTTTGTTACTGGATTTCTCTCTACTTTTTATCTGCTTTGTTCAACCCTTCTTAGACTTGTTTGCTTCAAAGTAATTAATGTTTTCTTTTCCTTTTTTTTCTTTGTCACCTTAAAGGAATGAAAAAAGAAAAAAAAAACAGTTTATGTGAGTGAGCCATTGCCTGGGAACATAGATTGTTTTTTTTGGGGGGGGGGAGAGGGTGGGTTAGTTCAAATTTCATGTTCCAGTATAGAAGTACTTTTATGGTTTTACAGAACAAAGAAATTCATACATCCAGACAAGTTTAACAAACACTGCTGGGTATATCAGAGAAGTGACTATAGGAGGATCAGGAAGGTTTTTTAAAAGGCTCAGATGTTCTCTAATGACATTTTGCTTTTTGGTGAAATTGAAGGTTGGTTAACTTAGTAAATTCTAAAAGGATTTTATCTACCAGTCATGGGATGTTTATTTCAGCACAGAGGTAAACAAGCAATAGTTATTTGTGAGCTAAAGCTAGCCTAGGGTAAAGCAATTAATATCTGGATCTGCCAGCCTTCATCCTCTCTATATCATTGCATTTCTAATAAAACAGTCTTTGTAGATACAGCTTCCTCATAGGAATTCTCACTCAGCTAGGGTCTACCTCTCCCTTCAGGACCCTTGGTATGCTTTTAGTTTAAAGCTCTTCTGAGGAGCCATTAATATTAGCATCCTGTGGACTTGCCTTCTCCAGTTGTTTATTATTATTATTATTATTATTATTATTATTATTATTATTATTATTATTATTATATCTACAATTCATCCATTACCTTCATCAATATACCCCACAGTTCCTCATACCATTCTTCCATCCCCCACCAGACCTCCCCTCTCCCAGGGGCCTCAAGTCTCTCAAGAATTAGGCAGGTCTTCTCTCACTGAGGCTAGACCAGGCAGTCTTCTGATATACATGTGTCAGCAACCTCATACCAATTTATATATGCTGCCTGGTTGGTGATTCAGTGTTTGAGAGCTCCCAGGGGTCCAGGTTAGTTGTGACTGCTGATCTTCCAAAGGGGTCATCCTCCTCTTCAGCTTCTTCCATCCTTACCCTAATTCAACCTTAGGGGTCCACAACTTCAGTCCAATATTTGGGTGTAAGTATCAGCATCTGTCACACTCAGCTGGTGGTTGGGCCTCACAGAGGACAGTCATGCTAGGCTCTTGTCTATAAGTATACCATAGCATCAGTAATAGTGCCAGGCCTTGATGATTCCCCCATGAGTTGGATCCCAAGATGGGCCTGTCACTGTACAGCCTTCTTTCAGTCTCTTCTCCATTTTTGTCCCTGCAGTTATTTTAGACAGGAACAATTATAGGTCAGAAAGTTTGACTGTGGGTTGTTAACACTTCCTTCTACTTGAAATCCTATCTATCTACTGGAGGTGAAATCTTCCAGTTCCTTCTCCTCACTATTGGGTGTTTGATATGCGGTACGTGACTTTTTCTTTGAGTTTTTTTATATAGAGGATTATGTTAATGGGTTTTCTAATTTTGACCCATTCCTGTATCCATAAGATGAAGCCTACTTGATCATAATGAATGATTTTTTTTTTATGTATTCTTGTTCTTGGTTTGCTAGGATTTTATTGAGTATTCCATGGGTATGTGGGCTTTCTGTTGTTTTGGTTGTTATTGAAGTCTACACTTAGTTTGTGGTGATCTTAAGGATGCATGGAATTATTTCAATCTTCTTGTATCTGATAAGGCCTGTTTTGTGACTGATTATATGATTAATTTTGGAAAGGGTAGCATAAGCTGCTGAGAAGAAGGTATGTTATTTTGTTTTAGGGTGAAATGTTTTGTATATATCTGTTAAATCCATTTGGTTTATAACTTCTGATAGTTTTACTGTGTCTCTGTTTATTTTCTGTTTCCATCATCTGTCCATTAGAGAGAGTTGGTTACTGAAATCTCTCAGTATTACTGTGTGAGGTTTAGTGTGTGTTTTGAGCTTTATTAAAGTTTTTTGTTTTGTTTTGTTTTTGTTTGGTTGGTTTTTTTTAATGAATGTTGGTGTCTGTACTGGCTGCTTTTGTATGTCAACTTGACACAGGCTGGAGTTATCACAGAGAAGGGAACTTCAGTTGGGGAAGTGCCTACATGAGATCCAGCTGTGGAACACTTTCTCAATTAGTGATCAAGGGAGTAGGGCCTCTTGTAGGTGGTGCCATCCCTGGGCTGGAAGTCTTGGCTTCTATAAGAGAGCAGGCTGAGCAAGCCAGAAGAAGCAAGCCAGTAAGGAACATCACTCCATGGCCTCTGCATCAGCTCTTGCTTCCTGACCTGCTTGAGTTCCAGTCCTGACTTCCTTTGTGATAAACAGCAATGTGGAAGTAAGCTAAATAAACCCTTTCCTCCCCAACTTGTTTCTTGGTCATGATGTTTGTGCAGGAATAGAAACCCTGACTAAGACAAATTGGTACCAGCATAGTCAGGTATTCCTGTGACAACGTGACCATGTTTTGGGGAGGACCGTGGAAGGACTTTGGAACTTTGAGGTAGAAGAACCTCTGGTTGTTGAGAACTCTGTGGGATGTTCTGTGGGAGCTTGGACGATCATGTTGAGAACAGTGCAGAGATGGAGACCTGGCTTGTGAAATTTCAGAGGGAAGATTAAAGACACTTATCAGGGCCATGTTGTTTTGATTGTGAAGATTCTGTGGTTTGGGTTAGCTAGAGTTGAAATATCAGCTATAATTAACAAGATACCAGAACTACTAAAGTGAAAACTTTACATTACTGGAACTATTAATGCTGGTTAGCTGGAGCTAAGAAATTAGCGGTGATTAAGAAGAGACCAGCATCACTGAGGTGACATCTTCTGGGAAGTGTTTTCTGAGACCACGAAGAGGCTGTGTTCCAGAGATAGCCAAGGTTGTACCTTGTGATGCAGCAGGACTTGATAAATTATAAGAGTCAACCAGGTGGTACTGGTTTTGACAGCACAAAGGGCTCATAAAGAGCAGCTGAGGCTTGGCACAGTGAGAGGCCATGGAAGGCCATTGGTGAAGGTGCAGCCTCAGTTGCAATTGATGGCCCAGAACTGAAGGTATCATGCAAAGGGTTGAGGCTTAATAGTGATGTGTTTGTGTGTCAAGTTGACAAGAAGTCAATTGTACTGCCTGGTTTTGTGTGTCAACTTGACACAGGCTGGAGTTATCACAGAGAAGGGAACTTCAGTTGGGGAAATGCCTCCATGAGATCCAGCTGTTGGGCACTTTCTCAATTAGTGATCAAGGGAGTAGGGCCCCTTGTGGGCGGTGCCATCCCTGGGCTGGAAGTCTTGGGTTCTGTAAGAGAGCAGGCTGAGCAAGCCAGAAGAAGCAAGCCAGTAAGGAACATCACTCCATGGCCTCTGCATCAGCTCTTGCTTCCTGACCTGCTTGAGTCCCAGTCCTGACTTCCTTTGTGATAAACAGCAATGTGTAAGTAAGCTAAATAAACTCTTTCCTCCCCAAATTGTTTCTTGGTCATGATGTTTGTGCAGGAATAGAAACCCTGACTAAGACAGTGCCCTAGCATTTGGGGTATAGATGTTCAAAACAGAGACTTCATCTTGGTGCTTTTATCTTTTGATGAGTATAAATTGTCCCTCTCCATCTCTTTTGATAATTTTTGGTTATTAGTCTATTTTATTAGATATTAGAATGGTTACTCTAGCTTGTTTCTTGGGATCATTTGCTTGGAAAACGTTTTTCCAGGATTTACTCTCAGGTAGTTCTGTCTTTGTCATTGAAGTATGTTTCTTGAATGCAGCAAATGTGGGATCCTGCTTGCTTATCCAATCTGTTAACTTACATTCTTTTATTGGGGAATTGAGTCCGTTGATGTGGATCAATACTAAAGACAGATGATTGTCAGTTCCTTATATGTTTGTTGTTGGAGGTGGCTTTATGTGTATGTGATTTTCTCCTTTTGATATGTTGCTAGGTGATTAATTTATTTTGCTCTTTGATGTGGATGTCCTCCTTGTGATACAGTGTTCCTATTATCCTCTGTAGGGCTCAACTGGTAGATATATATTGTTTATATTTGGTTTTGCCATGGGATGTTTTGGTTTCTCCATCTATGATGACTGAGAGTTTTGCTAGGTATAATAGCCTGGGCTGGAATTTGTGTTCTCTTAGGGTCTGCATTACATCTGTCCAGGATCTTATGGATTTAGTGTTTCTGTTGAGAAATCTGGTATAATTCTGATAGGTCTATGTTTATATGTTACTCGGCCTTTTTCCCTTACAGCTTTTCATATTTTTTACTTGTTCTGTGTATTTAGTGTTTTAATTTTTATATGACAGGATGATTTTCTTTTCTGTTTGGTGTTCTATAGGCTTCTTATACATTTATAACCATCTCTTTCTTTAGGTTGGAGAAGTTTTCTTCTATGATTTTGTTGAAAATGTTTTCTGGTCCTTTGATCTGGGAATCTTTGATCTCTCATATTCCTATTTTTCTTAGGTTTGGTCTTTTCATTGTGTCCTGAATTTTCTGACTGTTTTGGTTTGGGAGCTTTTTATGCATTGTATGTTATTTAACATTTGTATAAATATCTTCTATAGTATCTTGTATGCTTGAGATTCTTTCTTCTATGTCTGGTATTCTGTTCATCTGGTATTCTGCTTGCATCTGTAGCTCCTGATCTCTTTCATAGGTTTTCCATTTACATTTGTGATTTCTTTATTGTTTCTACTTCCATTTTTAGGTCTTGGACTGTTTTATTCAATTCTGTCACTTGTTTGACTGTGGTTTTTTGCATTTCTTCAAGATATTTATTTGTTTGTTCTTTAAGAACTTCTACTTGTTCAATTGTGTTTTCCTGAACTTCTTTAAGTGAGTCATTTATATTCTCCCTAAAGATCACGATTATCTTCATGATGTGGGATTATAGGTCAGCATCATGCTTTTCAAGTGTGTTGGTGTTTACAATGCAAAGATTTGATTTTAAGGATGTGAGGTTAATATTTAGTATTTGTGATTTTCAGGAAAATCTGTTTTTTTCCTCAAGCATGTGAGGTTAATTATGCCTGGGATTCCAGGCAAATAGCCTTTTCTAAAGGTCTCAGATGTTCCAAAAACTGAGTGAGATTATTTCTAAACTCACACTTCTTCTACGTTCATCTTTTTCTCTTTCCCAACCTGTTTTCTTCTTTATGTCCATGCTTCTCACTTTCCCTATAACTCTCTGATATCCCTCCTTATATATACATATTCATGTGTGTATGTGTATATGTATAGGCATAGACATAGACGTATATATATGAAAATAATCCCCCATGTAAATATATATATATATATATATATATATATATATACATACATATGTATGTATGTATGTGTATACACATACATATATGTGTGTGTGTGTGTGTATATATATATATATATATATATATATATACACATATATATATCCAAGTGTTAAAATTCTATGGACATTCCTAATTGATGTATGTACTTTATCTGGAAGAGAAAAATAATGCCACCTTTTAATCAACGTAACATTTATTAGTATATAGGGTTTATGAGACAGTTATTAGCATGGAAACTTATTATAAGTGATTGCCATCATACATACAATTAGAGATACAGCCACACTATGCCTGTTACTAAATAAGCATGTTTAAGAAAATGGATGCAAGCCAAAGAAACAAATGCTATATTTTCACACATAAAATCCAGATTTAGAAAACAGCATTTTAACAAAAATGCTAGTGTTCTATGAGTTAATTTAAGTTATTCTCTGTCACTGATTTTCTTTTTCAGATAAATCTGCACTTTGAGACTATGGCCAACTCCACCCTGGTGACTGAGTTCCTGCTGGAGAATTTTGCTAAGTCTTGGGAGCTCAGGATCCTACTCAGTGTACTGTTCCTGCTGGTGTACCTGGGCAGCCTGTTAGGGAACCTTACCATCATCATTGCTACCACAGTTGACCAGACCCTGAACACACCCATGTACTTCTTCCTCAGGAATCTGTCCATTTTAGACATGTGCTACGTTTCTGTCACTGTGCCCAATGCCTGTATCAACTCTCTCACTGACCACAGGAATATTTCTGTAGGTGGGTGTGCAGCACAGATATTTTTTGTCTATTTTTGTGCATGTGTAGAAATCCTATTTCTTACCATCATGGCTCAGGACCGCTATGTGGCCATCTGCAAGCCTCTCTTCTATCCTGTGATTATGAATCACCTGTACTGTGTTCAGATGACACTGGTTTCCCTACTCAGCTCTCTTGTCCTTGCAAGTGTGCATACTTTCAAAACATTTCAGCTGTCCTTCTGTCACTCTAATGTGGTCCCTCAGTTTTTCTGTGATATCCCCTCACTGTTGAGGCTTTCTTGCTCTGACACCTTTAACAACAAACTCCTAATTCTTCTGTCTGCCATTGTGGTCAGTGGTAGCTGCTTTGTCTTTATCGTCATATCATATGTTCATATATTCTCAACTGTGTTGAAGGTTCCTGTCAAAGGAGAGAGAGGGAAAGCCTTTTCCACCTGTGTCCCTCACATTGTTGTGGTGTCTGTCTTTCTTAGTTCTGCTGCCTATGTGTATCTAAGACCTCCAGTAGTAACATTAGAAGTAGTTAAGGAGATGACGCTTTCTGTATTTTATACCATTGTTCCACCATTCTTAAATCCTATCATCTATAGTCTTAGAAACAGACAGATAAAGGAGGCTGTGAGGAAACTTACATCAAGAATTTTTTTCCCATATTTGTATGTAAAGGAACATGTATTTTTCAGGGTTTTGTAGAGGAAGAGAACTGATTAAATTAAAAAAGTTTGTACAGAAATACACAAGCACACACAAGTGCACATATTTACAAGATTTTCATTTTTTATTCAAAAAATATTTTCCACATATTTTCTGATTACAATTATCCCTGCCTCTGCTTGTTCTAATTTCGTTTCACCTGTCCTCCTATCCAGAACCATATGCTTTCTATCTCACATTGAAAAACAAACAGGATTCTAATGGTTACTATTAAAATGAAACAAAATAAGTATAAGAATATGAAGCAAAAACAAGTACTTCAGATTAGTTCAAAACAAATATTAAAAAGAGCCCAAGAAACAGCATACAACACACACACACACACACACACACACACACACACGCACACACACACTCACAAATCAGATACAGGTGTTGTAGAAATTTAAATAAAAATGACCCCCTTTGGCCAATAAGGCCTTATTGTGATATGGGACCTTCTTGCAGTAGGTTTGGCTTTTTTGGAGAAGGTGTATAGCTATGGGGTTGGCCTTAAGGTCTCAGAAGCTCAATCATGGACAGTGTATCACAGTCACTTCCAGCTGCTTATGGATTCAGATGTACATCTCTCAGTAATTCAACAGCACCATGTCTGCTTTCATGCTACCATGCTTCCCACCAGAAGGATAATGGACTCAACCTCTGAACTGTAATCCAGATTAATGAAATGTTTTTCGTTATAAGATTTGCCATGGTCATGGGGTTGCCTCACACAAATAAAACCCTAACTACATTGATTCTTTCTATTAGTTTACTTTTAATATTTGCTTTATTTTAATTGCACTTTTGGTTATTTCTTGTTGTCTAGTCCTTTTGTGTATGATATCTTTTTTACTTCTAGAGCTTTCTGATATATTGTTAATTTTTAACACTAGTATGAGATTTCAGTAGGTTTTTTTTTTTTTTTTTTTTTTTTTTTTTTTTTTTTTTTTGGTACTTAGTGGTATGGCCTTGCCTTTTTGGATGGAGCCTTCAAAGAGGATATTAAAATCAAAACAGACAAACAAAAACAAAACATGGAATCTGCTTTTTTAGCCAACTACTTCTGGACCTGAGCCATGCCCTGGAGCATGGTTGATAAAACCAGTGACTCTCTATTAGAGAAAACTCTTCTTCCCTTTCTGAACAGATATCAGTTGCAAATATGTCCTCAATTAGAGCTGGCACTTTTTATTTAGTTCTCCTTTTGCACTCTAGGTTTTGTTTTCGTAGAACTTGTGCAGGTCCTCTGCATCCTGGCACAATTTGACATTTTTGTCTGTCTTAGATATTGATCAATGAATTACTGGAAAATGAATTGGTATATATTCACAATGGAATTTTATCCAGCTACTAAGAAGAATGAGATTATGCTGTTTTCTAGAAAAATAGAGGAGTGGCCTGCCCTGGCCTAGTGCCCCTTCTTCGGGGGGTATCCCAGTGCCTCGCAGCAAGCTTGTACAGCCTGTTAGAAGATGATTGCCAGCTCCTAAAACTTATGGTAGCATGAAAGATGACAGTTGGAAAGATGGCTGTTACTGACCAGCAGAGATGAGGACACAGATGTCCACAGCTTCATGGACACCCTTCACCAAGCTGAAACCAACTTTTCTATGCAGACTCTTCAGATGAGACTCTTGGGGTTTGCAAACTCCCAGCCTCTCTGTCTTAATAGCACAACTGATGGAGACAAGGAAGCAGCACTTTAATGGCACTCGACATCGGATGTGTTTGGAAATCATGCAGTCACTCTCCATGGGCTCATTTAGTTTTGTTAACTAGAAACATGGGTCATGTTATTATTTGACAGAGGCCAATATCTGGGCAAATACCTACTGGATGCCAAAGAGAAATGCCCATTTGTAAAGAGAGTACCTATGCACATGGGAAGATGGTGAACCTAGGCTATCCAAAATTGCATGTTCAACCTACTTTACTGTACAAATAGTATCAATAAATATTGTGTTAACAAGAACTAATATTCTGACTAGTTAAATTGTTCTATTAGTCCTTCAGGACACAGTAAATTATCCAGATTGGGAAAGAGAGAGGAAGGGCTGGAACTACAGACTTCAAACCTGCTGCCACCTGTGTTGAAGAGCATTGTATAAACTACTTTGCAGGCTCATTGGGGAAAGTACCTTACACATAAGCATAGCTCCCTGTAGGCATGTCCCGTTGGGGTCACAGGGCACGCCCACTGCCTTGCACCAACATCTCAGACTTGTGTGCACTTGTTTTTGATTGCCAGAAGGGCTCACTATCAGTTATACAATCTTTCTAACTTTTTAATTCCTGGCTCAGGAAAGACTGCCATTGCTATTGAAGCCAACTTACTCACATGCTGTTTCTGTCACACAACTAAAAGATCTCTTTTCCATTCCTAGGTTTCTATGATGTGAAAGGACAGTTATATGTGTCTTTGTTCTTGACAAAATAAAACCTCAGCTCTTACAACTTGGAACAAAACTATATCAGAGGAGGAGGGGAAATCTATGCACTTAACTATAGAACTCTCTGCTAATGACAGTTGTATTGTTGCTCGTGAGTGGCAGAATGGTCTATTATGTGGGAGTCAATCCACTTTAAACTGAATAACTGTATGAAGAATCTTTATAAAATACTGTCCATTTTAACTTAAATTTTGCCTTACATCAATGTTCCCATCGTTTGGTAACAAATCATCTAGCTCTACTTTGCTAAATACTTGCTCTCTAATGGCATATGTGTATATATACCCCTTGAAGTCAACTGTCTTGTTTTTATCGGATTATTAGCAAACTATAACTCTAGCTGAATTCTCATTTTTTATAATGAGGTCTGTTTTTTAATCTGGACAGTTTTAAATATTGGCAGTTGAGTCACATAAAGGTGGGGGGGATTTGAACTCGTTTCCTGTAAGTAGAGAATGTTCTATAAAGTGCAAGTAGAAATGCAGAGAGAAAGGGAAGGAAAGCTTCCCTCTCAGGAAAGCATCGAGTTGATGATAACTGAGACTCAGCCTGTCATGGCTGATGCTGGACCAAAGGAAGACATAGAGCTCACTAGAACAAGCAGCAACAGTGCCTGAACTATAGTGTAGAATGGAAGACATTGTATCCTTTCATTTGAAGGGATGAGAGGGAAAGGAGGGTGTCAGGTTTATCCATAATGATGAGCTAAAAACTTTTGTTTTTCCAACAGAGATGGAACATACACTCTGTAGTGGTGTGTCTCATAAGTGACAAAGAAGTAGCCGCTGTCTCTGTAGAGTCACATGTGCACACAGCAAGCAGGTCTGTTTAGTGTAACAGTTGAAAAATAATAATAAATGCTGCACTCTAAGAAGTTAAAAGAACTTTAATGAACCATCTATTACATTTGTTTATAAGTTAGATAATCAGTTTCAAAAGGAATATCAGGTTATTCAACATTTTTTTAAGTGGCTGTATCAGAAAAAAATATCTATTTTTTTTTTTAATTAAACTATGTCACCACTTGTTTAAAAATATATTTTGGATCTGAGTTTGGTGACATTATTTCAGCTGCTGCTGCGCTACCACAGATTATTGGCTTTTAGTTTCCTAAAGAGAAAAATTGCCTTTTTACTAGAAAGCCTTTGTGTATTGCCAGTTTTTCTGTCTGGGAAAAATCTAAGGATTTACTGTGGTTAATCGTACAGAAGAAATGTAGATTTAATGAACTAGTGCCTATGATTTTAACTTATGATTGATAGATAGTAGTAGGGTTATAAATGTTGATTACTTTGTGCCAACAGCCCAGAATTGTCACTTGTATGTCAGCAGAAACTATAACTTCTGCTTCCAAAGTTATTTAATATTCTCAGTGTTTGTATGGTACTTTTTGTAAGTGTGTTAATAAAAGTGTAAAGAATTGAAAAATATAAATATTCTTAACTGAAAAATAGATGCAACTATAAGTTGTCATATTCCATAAAATAAGATATATACATGTTGTTTCTAATTTGTGTGTCCTCGAATCCTTAAAAGCACATACAAATCAGAAGGGGCATTGCTGGAATGAAGTAGGCTCTTGGGAGAAGGACAGGGGAGCAGAATCCTAAAGATAGTGAATTAGACTGGGATGAATAACAAAGTACATGATCTGTATGAAAGAAATTATTTCTGTAAAATCTAGTTCTCTATGTACAGTGAATTTATATATTACCAAAACAGCTTGAATATTAAAAATAAACATATTACAATATTTTCACAAAATCCAAAATAATTTTAAAATTATATTAGATTACAGAATAATATTTTCTCACTTATACAAAGGCCTGACTAAAAGATCAATGAGTGTATGTCCCAGATACATCAGTTGACCATTTATAATTCTCAGTATATGAGGCTAAAAACAATATTAATAAAGTTATACTTTTGTGGAGATGTGAATATTGCTCACAAACTAGAAGTTCACAAAAATATAAAACTCATAGAAACATTTAAATTTATTGTAGAAAACAAATTAAGAATATCAGTTGGAATACTATCCAAAAATTACAAAACAAGGACATGTAGACAGGACCAGTCAGACGAGAGGCACAGGCCCTACAAGTCACAGGGGAGTCGCAGGGCAGCAGGGACTGGATCTGCTCAGCTTCTGAGTGACAGAGGTGGATGAGTGACCTTCTCTGTCCCTTCCCTAAAAGTGGAGGGCCTACCACCAGGGAGCGCTTTAACCCAGAGACTCGGGTGAGTGCTGCCATTTTCTCTCCAGTGAGTTTCTAAGACAGGAACAGCCAGCCTGGAGGCACAGGCCATACAAGACACAGGGGAGCTGAAGGGCAACAGGGACAAGACAAGCTCTAGTCAGAGACACTAAGAACATCTAACACCAAAAATCAAGAGATGGCAAAAGGCAAATGGAAGAATCCTACCAACAGAAACCAAGACTACTTGGCTTCATCAGAACCTAGTACTCCCACTACAGCAAGTCCTGGGTATCCCAAAACCCTGGAAAAGCAAGAATTGGATCTAAAATCATATCTCACAATGCTGATAGAGGAACTTAAGAAGGACATGAATAACTCCCTTAAAGAAATACAAAACAACACAGGTAAAGAGGTGCAAGCCCTTAAAGAGGAAACCAAAACATCCCATAAAGAATTACAGGAGAACACAAGTAAACAAGCATAAGCACTTAAAAAGCAAACTCAAAAATCCCTTAAGGAACTGCAGAAAAACACAAACAAACAGGTGAAGGAATTGAGAAAAACCATCCAGGACCTAAAAATGGAAATAGAAAGAATAAAGAAATTACAAAAAGAGACAACTCTGGAGTTAGAAATCTTAGGAAAGAAGACAGGAAACATAGATGCAAGCATTAGCAACAGAATACAAGAGATAGAAGAGAGAATCTCAGGGGCAGAAGATAAAATAGACAACATTGACAGAACAGTCAAAGAAAATGCAAAAAGCAAAAAGACCCTAACCCAAAACATACAGGAAATCCAGGACACAATAAGAAGACCAAACCTAGGAATAATAGGTATAGAAGAGAGTGAAGACCTCCAACTTAAAGGGCCAGTAAATATCTTCAACAAAATTATAAAAGAATACTTCCCTAACCTAAAGAAAGAGATGCCCATGAACATACAAGAAGCCTATAGAACCCCAAATAGACTGGAACAGAAAAGAAATTCCTCCTGCCACATAATAGTCAAAACAAGAAATGCACGAAACAAAGAAAGAATACTAAAAGCAGTAAGGGAAAAAGTTCAAGTAACATATAAAAGCAGGCCTATCAGAATTACACAAGACTTCTCACGAGAGACTACGAAAGCTAGAAGATCCTGGGCAAATGTCATACAGACCCTAATAGAACACAAATGCCAGCCCAGAATGCTATACCCAGAAAAACTCTCAATCACCATAGATGGAGAAACCAAAGTATTCCATGACAAAACCAAATTCACACAATATATCTCCACAAATCCAGCCCTTCAAAGAGTAATACATGGAAAACTCCAACACAAGGAAGGGAACTACATCCCTGAAAAAGCAAAAATGTAATCTTCCAACAAAACTAAAAGAAGATAGACACATGAATGGAATGCCAACTCTAACTACAAAACTAACAAGAAGCAACAATTACTTTTCCTTAATATCTATTAATATTAATGGACTCAATTCTGCAATAAAAAGACATAGACTATCAGATTGGGTACGTAAACAGGACCCAACATTTTGCTGCATACAGGAAACCCACCTCAGAGACAAAGACACACACTACCTCAAAATAAAAGGCTGGAAAACAATTCTCCAAGCCAATGGTCCCAAGAAAAAAGCTGGAGTAGCCATTCTAATATTGAATAAAATCGACTTTCACCCTAAAGTGTTCAAAAAAGATAAGAAGGGACACTTCATACTCATCAAAGATATGATCTACCAAGATGAACTCTCAATTCTGAACCTCTATGCTCCAAATGCAAGGGCATCTACATTCATAAAAGAAATTTTACTAAAGCTCAAAGCACACATTACACCTCACACAATCATAGAGGGAGATTTCAACACCCCACTCTCTGCAATGGACAGATTATGGAAACAGAAACTAAACAAGGATACAGTGAGACTAACAGAACTTATGAAACAGATGGATTTAACAGATATCTATAGAACTTTTTATCCTAAAACAAAAGGATATACCTTCTTCTCAGCACCTCATGGTACCTTCTCCAAATGTGACCATATAATTGGTCACAAATCAGGCCTCAACAGATACAAGAAGATTGAAATAATTCCTTGTATCCTATCAGATCCCGTGGACTAAGGTTGCTCCTCAATAACAACATAAACAATAGAATGCTCACATACAAGGGGAAGATTAACAACACTCTACTCAATGATAACTTGGTCAAGGAAGGAATAAAGAAAGAAATTAAAGACTTTCTAGTGTTTAATGAAAATGAAGCCACAACATACCCAAACTTATGGGACACAATAAAAGCAGTCCTAAGAGGAAGAGTCATAGCTTTAAGTGCCTCCAAAAAGAAAATGGAGAGAGCATACACCAGCAATTTTACAGCACACCTTAAGGTGCTAGCACAAAAACAAGCAAATTCTCCCAAGAGGAGTCAAAGGCAGGAAATAATCAAACTCAGTGCTGAAATCAACCAAATAGAAACAAAAATAACTATACAAAGAATTAACCAAACCAAGAACTGGTTCTTTGAGAAAGTCAACAAAATAGATAAACTTTAGGCAGACTAACTAGAGGGCACAGAGATAGTTTCCTAATTAACAAGATCAGAAATGAAAAGGGAGACATAACAACAGACACTGAGGAAATCCAAAGAATCATGAGATCCTACTATAAAAGCCTATACTCAACAAAACTGGAAAACCTGGATGAAATGGACAATTTTCTTGACAGATACCAGGTACCAAAGTTAAATCAAGATTAGATCAACGATCTAAATAGTCCCATATCTGCTAAGGAAATAGAAACAATCATTAATAGTCTCCCAACCAAAAAAAGCCCAGGACCAGATGGGTTTAGTGCAGAGTTTTATCAAATCTCCAAAGAAGACCTAATACCAATACTCCTCAAACTATTCAACTGTAGAGAGCTGCGATGCACTGTGCCCTAAATTTGGCGCTGGCTTCCGCCTTCCGCCAGCCCAATGGTGAGTGCTCTCGAGATAAACAAGTCCTTACTTGGCTGTGGGCTGAGTCTACTGGCTTGCTTCCACATATGTGGGCCTGTAAGATAGCGCCATGCGGCTTTACTTGGGTAGCTGCCCATACAGTATTTAGCCTGTGGGTTGGCTCTTCCTGGGGTCAGAAGATTGTTCTAGGTCCCTGAATAAACTGCTTGAGAAGAGCTCGTGTGTTGCGTCATCGAGGATGGGCGCAACAACCTGGTGGCCCGTATGGGGAATCATCAAGGCTCAGAACTCCTTCAGTCAGGGCAGTGCACTGGTAAGTTCCTGAAGTAAGATGGGACGATAAAGTCTGTGGAAGTGCGGCTAGTATTGCTCTACTCTGTAGATAAAAGGAGAGAACAGGAAAGTTCGAGGAGTAGCGAACCAAAAGCATAAAGTTCGCAGAGTAGCGAACCGAAAGTGATATTTAATCATGGGATCATGTCAGTCACATCCAATTTTTCTGGTTCTTTAGGAGCTGCTTTTAGCCAAGAATTTGAAAATTAAGAAGTCAACCTTAGAAAGACTTTTGCGTGAGTGCGACACAGTGGCCCCATGGTTTGTGGTGTCCAGGAACCTTTCGGTGTCCTGCTGGAATAAGCTCAGCAGGGACCTAGATTTTGCCTGGGAGCAAGGCACCCTGAAACATGGAGTAATACCAGTCTGGAAGATGGTGAGGAGCTGTTTAGAAGATCAGAGATGCTGCAAAGCAGTCAAGAAGGGAGAATCAGCCTTAGAACAGTTGCAAGAGGAAAGATCTGAGAAGGTAGAAATCAAAAAGGGAGGCAAGAAGAAGGATCCTCTCTATCCTGATCTTAAATATTTTGAGGATTCAGAGGGCATGGATTCTGAGGGGGAGCTACACGCTTTAATAGAACAGCTGGAAAGGACTGCTATGAGAAAAAGGGAGAAGAAAAAGGAAAAGGAGAAAGCCCTGTTGGTGCCCTCAACTCCCCTTCCATACCCGGAAGCCATTCAGACAGCTCAGCCTGTTCAGCCCCTGAATGTAGGGAGATCTTTCTGCCCAGGGGTGTGGACACAAGTAAGAACAAAATTACAATTTGCCTATCCTGTATACCAAGACCCACAGGGGAACAGGTACGAGGAACCGCTTGATTTTAAGGTTATCAAATCCCTTGCGGAGTCGGTTCATACCTATGGCATTACTGCCTCCTTCACATTGGCTCAAGTAGAGGCATTAAGCAGACATTGCATGACACTTAGTGATTGGAGTGGCCTAACCTGTGCTTGCTTAAGTCCAGGGCAATACTTAGATTGGAGAGCTTTCTTGATTGAGTATGCCACCGAGCAAGCAGCCATTAATCAGAGAAATGGAAATCCAGCCTGGGATAGAGATATGTTGCTTGGGCAGGGGAGATTCGCCAACCAGCAGACAGGGTACCCCAATCAGGTTTATGAATAAATAAACCAGATAGCTATCAAGGCTTGGAAATCTCTTCCTAACAAAGGGGAGGTGAGTGGGAACTTGACCAAGATTCTACAGGGCCCCATGGAACCTTTTTCAGACTTTGTGGCACGATTAGTGGAAGCGGCAGGGGAAATTTTTGGCAACCCGGATACCGCTATGCCACTAATAAAACAGTTGGTCTATGAGCAGTTCACCAAAGAGTGTAGAGCCGCTATCACCCCTTATAAGAACAAAGGGCTTGAAGCCTGGATGAAAGTGTGTAGAGAACTTGGAGGGCCGTTGACCAATGCTGGCCTTGCTGCCACAGTAGTACAATTGACCAGAAAAGGAGTAGGAAGTCCAGGAGCTTGTTTCAAGTGCAGCAAGATGGGACACCTTAAAGGACAATGCCCTGAAAGAGGAAGTACAGAAAGTACAGGAAGTGGACAACACCCCAGGCAGCCAGGGTTATGTCCAAAATGTAAGAAGGGGAACCATTGGGCTAATGAATGCCGCTCTGTGAAAGACATAAATGGCCAGCCCTTGGCTCAAAGTTATTGTGGTGCTCGTCCAAAAAATGAACAGCGGGGCCCACGACCCCAGGGCCTGCAAATATATGGGGCAGTAGAGAGTCAGGACAAATAACAAAATCAGGAGAGAGAGCCAACCCTCTGCCATCTGAGAGACCGTGGAGAGCCACTGTGGGCTCAGCAGGATTGGACCTCTGCTCTACCATCAGACTCATATTAACACCACAGATGGGTGTCCAGTTAATTGAGACAGATTTTAAAGGGCCCCTTGAACCTGGCACAGTGGGTTTGCTGTTAGGGAGATCATCATCAGCCTTGAGAGGACTTATTGTCCATCCTGGCGTTATAGATCCAGATTATACAGGAGTGGTCAAGATCATGGTAGCTTCCCCCTGTGGAATAACAGCTATCTCTCCTGGAGATAGAATTGCTCAGCTGGTCATCTTGCAGAGCTTACATGATCACTATGCGGTGAGGGATCAAGAGAGAGGAAAAAGGGGTTTTGGGTCCACGGTACAGATCTGACCTTTCTTTCCCTGGATTTGGACCAACGCCCCGTCTTGGAGCTAAAAGTTGATGGTAAAAGGATCCTGGGCCTTCTGGATACTGGGGCTGATAGGAGTATCACAGCAAAGAAAGACTGGCCTTCAGGTTGGCCCGTACAAGCCTCTTCTCAAACACTCCAAGGCCTACGGTATGCTAAGACTACAGATACGAGTACAAGATTATTAAAGTGGCAGGACCAGGAAGGTCACTCAGGAGATATGCAGCCATATGTACTGGAGCTCCCTATCTCCCTTTGGGGAAGAGACCTTTTAAAAGACACGGGATTTAAATTGAGTAATGAATATTCTGATTCAGCCCAATGCATGATGCAAGATATTGGATATGCTCCAGGCTTTGTAATAGGAAAGTATTTGCAGGGGTGGAAAAGTCCCATACCTGTACAGCAGAGACAAAAGAGACAAGGCCTGGGTTTTTCTTAGGGGCTACTGAGGAGGGCATTCCCATAACTTGGAAGATGGAGTACTCAGTGTGGGTTCCTCAGTGGTCACTTTCCTCTGAAAAGTTGAGTGCAGCCAAAGAGGTGGTGGCTGAACAGATGTCCTTAAAGCATATAAAACTATCTGTACCTCCCTGGAATACTCCTATCTGTCATTAAAAAGAAATCTGGGAAATGGAGATTGTTGCATGATCTGTGTGCCATTAATCAACAAATGCAGATCATGGGTCCAGTCTAACGTGGCTTACCACTTTTATCATCTTTACCAGCCTCATGGCCTATAACAGTTATAGACATAAAAGGATTGTTTTTTCTCCATTCCTCTGTGTGCCAAAGATAGTGAGAGATTAGCGTTTACTGTTCCATCCTGTAATCATGATGAACCTGATCAGAGGTTTGAATGGGTAGTCCTACCTCAGGGCATGGCAAATAGCCCCACTATGTGTCAACTGTATGTGGGAGAAGCCATTGCTCCTTTGAGAAAGAATTTTCCAGATTTGAGATGTGTTCTTTATACAGATGATATCCTGCTAGCAGCTAAGAGTGAGCAAATGTTAGATCAGGCCTATGAAGAATTAGTTAAGTTATTAAAAAAGAAAAGGTTGTTTATTGCTCCTGAAAAGGTTCAAAAAGAGAATTGGTTAATTATTTAGGAGCAAAAATTGGACCTGAAAAGATAGTTTCTCAAAAGATTGAGATAAGAAAAGATAATTTGAAGACTCTAAATGATTTTCAAAAGTTGTGAGGAGATATCAATTGGGTAAGAGGCTTTTTGAAGCTACCAAATTATGAATTAAGACCCCTGTATAATACTCTGATAGGTGACTCAGCACTTGATTCTCCTAGGCAATTAACAGAGGAAGCAAGAAAAGCCTTATGTAAAGTGGAGGAAAGGTTGCAGAGATGGCAGGAAGGACAGCCCATTGCATTGTGCATATTTGCTACCTATGGTCAACCTACAGGATTGTTATGGCAAGAAGGACCATTATTATGGATTTATTCAAAAGTTTCTCCAAATAAATCTATTGAATATTATCCCGCGGCAATTGTCGCATTAGCTTTGAATGATGTCCTGCAATGCTTGCAGTCTTTTGGAGTCACTCCCACCAGCATAATAGTGCCCTATTCCAGTCATCAAATTAAGATTTTGTGTGGCACTATAGATGATTGGAATATATTGCAATGTAGATTTGATGGAGTGATTGATAACCATTATCCTAAACATCCATTGCTGTCATTTTTTAAGGAGTACCCAGTGATATTCCCCAAGGTTACCTCAGCTGTACCCCTTCAAGGGTCACCAAATGTGTTTACTGATGGCTCAAAGACAGGCTGCGGAGCCTATTTGATACAGAGACAAGAGCTGTGCTATGCCAATTTCAACCAGGCTCCCCCCAATTAGTAGAGTTGAAAATAGTAATTGAGGTGTTTAAAAGATGTTCATTTGCATTTAATTTGATTTCAGATTCAGCCTATGTGGTCAATGCAGTGAAAGCATTAAAATTAGCAGGTCCTATTAAGAATAGTAGTACTGTATAGGCCTTATTACAAGAGTTACAAGATTTAATCTGGCAAAGAAAAAGATGCTTTTATATTCAACATATCAGAGTACATACAGGATTGCCTGGACCATTAAGTGAGGGTAATGATAAAGTTGATCAATGGACTAGGATGGAATGCATTTTTTTTTTTTTGAGCTCATCGCTAGACCAAGCCAGACAGTTTCACCAATTATTTCATGTAAATGCAAGAACCATACAACAGAAATTCCATTTGTTTAGAACAGATGCCAGACAGGTGGTCTTGGATTGTCCTCAGTGTGTGATTCATCATCATCCTCCCAGTGTGGGAGTGAACCCTAGAGGGTTGATGCCACTTAAGATCTGGCAAATGGATGTCACCCACATTTCAGAGTTTGGAACCTTAAAATATGTTCATGTGTCTGTAGATACCTGCTCAGGTATCATACATGCTACACCCTTGAGTGGAGAAAAGGCTTGCAATGTCATAGGGCATTGCTTAGAAGCATGGGCTGCATGGGGAAAACCACAACAGCTAAAAATGGACAATGGACCAGCCTATATGGCTCAGAACTTTGCCTCCTTCTGCAAGCAGATGGAGGTACAGTTTAATCACGGATTTCCATATAATCCTCAAGGACAAGGAATTGTGGAGTGTGCCTATCACACCTTAAAAGAATGTTTGCAAAAACAAAAAAGGGGAATAGGCCAAGGCCGTACCCCCAAGGAGAGAATATCTCTAGCCTTATTTACTCTAAATTTCTTAAACTTGGATGCTCAAGGCCGCTCGGCAGCGGACAGACAGCAGGATTCCTATGGTCCACCTAAAAGCATGGTAAAGTAGAAGGATATTTTGACAGGCTCTTGTCGAGGGCCTGATCCCGTGCTGACATGGGCACGAGGTTCTGTTTGTGTTTTTCCTCAGGATCAACAAGATCTAGTGTGGGTGCCTGAATGCCTTGTGAGGAAGATTCGCCATGAAGACCTTCCTGGGGATCCTGGTGATGGTGGCAATGATGGTGCAAGGAATAACAGAGCCAAGATGGGGGATCCTGTCAGTGTTCCCAAAGCCAATGCCGGTCAGACATGATGCAACCGTGTTTCCACACTTATTTCGCAGTAATAGCTTAGGCTTGCCCTACCTTCCCTTTGATGATCAGATGAGCCCTATAGAGGGTAATAGAAATGTCAGCTTAGAAGGTAGCCTGTGTTTTTTAATGAGTATTAATAGATCAGATGATACACAGTGTATAAAATTGTCTCAGCAGTCAGCAGATTTTTTACAGCAACTTAGGTTTGGGGGCGGAGCTGGTAGTTTATTCTCGGACAACGGCTCTCGTCTTGTGGGATGGTGGCCTACCCGAGTCTCTGACCAGGACCCTCCCAGACAGCCACGCTGGGCACCTTTTTGTAGAGGATCTGCAAGAGAAGAAGGACCTTTTCCCTGGACTGGGTGTCAGGGGCGCAGAGCGGTTTGGGTTCAGCAAGATTATTTTAACTTTAGCCCCATGATTAGTAATGTAGTGAATGAGTATTGTACAGGAATGCTTAATATATCTGCTAGGGATCCTCAGCAAGCTGCCACCAATCCTTTTGATTTATGGCTTTTGTGTGGAGTAAATGGTAGTTGTATGGATTTGGGACCCATGGTTATGCTTGGAGGAGGAATTTATCAAAAAGTTAAATTTTCCCTAGGGTCTACTACCAATATAAATTTATCTGGAAGTAGTGGCTTTGGTACTTGGGGTTCTTCATCTCATTTTCATTCTTACCACAATAAAACCTTTTCAGCCTCACCAGTGTGTCTCTGGCCTCCTTTTCTGTGGATTGTAAGCAATGGAAGTGTGTCCACGGGTAAAGAAAAGTTAGTATGCACTCCGGACACATGCTTTTATGCCCTGTGATGGAATGCCACAGCTTTTCCTGTGGCTGTGGTGACTAGAATGCCTTGGTATGTACCAGTTCCTGTGGAGGCCCCTAATACCATGATGTTGTTCAGGCCTAAAAGAGATTTTGACATCACTGCAGCTATTGTTACTGCCATCACTTTTGCTGCTGTGGGGGCTACTGTCTCAGCTATTGCCTTGTCCAGTTCTATACAGACTGCCAACACCCTGAACAACATCTCAGCCAATGTAGCACAGACATTGGATACTCAGGCCTCTGTGAATTCCCATCTCAAAGGGGGCCTTATGATAGTTAATCAATGCATAGATTTAATACAAGAACAAATTGATACTCTTTGGCAATTAGCATAGTTGGGGTGTGAGTGGAAGATGCAAGGCTTGTGTGTTACCTTGGTGCAGTATCAAAAATTTACAAAGGCTGCTAATCTGTCTAAGCAATTGTCAGAGCTCCTCTTACAGGATTGGTCGGCAAATTTTGAAGATAAGATGAGAGAGCTAAGAACAACGATCGTCAACATTAACTCCACTCGGGTGGACCTGAGTCTGTCCAATGGCTTGACTTCCTGGATACAGACAGCCATGGATCATCTCAAGGAATAGGCAGGCATAGGCTCTATGGCGGTACTGATGGTACTAGCCTCCCTGGTTTGCCTATGGTGTATCTACAATATGAGAGCCACATAGAAGCATAATGCAGCCATGATTGTACAGGCCTTTGCTACCATTGAGGCGGGCCAGTCCCCTCAGGCATGGCTCATTGCCATGAAGCCTTAATCTTCAATGTGCATTGGTCCCTGCCCAGTGAGGTATTCCTTCCGAGGATAGTAGGGTCTAGCAAGTCAGTGATGGAGCGGACGGATAAGTCTCGGCCACCTAAGCCAGGGCAGCCCAAAGTGGGGGGCTGACTCAAAGATGGGTAAGAGTTTGAGCACTGCCCTCCAACAGGCTCAGGCCCACCATGAGATCCTCAGATTTGGGGGTTATGAAGCTTTTCCAGGGACTCCTACCAACACTTTCAAAAACAAAAAGGCGGAACTGTAGAGAGCTGCGATGTGCCGAGCCCTAAAGATGGTGCTAGCTTCCGCCTTCCGCCAGCCTGACAGCGAGTGCTCTCAAGATAAACAAGTCCTTACTTGGCTGTGGGCTCAGTCTACTGGCTCGCTTCCACATATGTGGGCATGTAAGATAGCACCACGTGGCTCTACTTGGGTGACTGTCCATACAGTATTTAGCCTGTGGGTTGGCTCTTCTGGGGGTCAGGAGATTGTTATAGGTTCCTGAATAAACTGCTTGAGAAGAGCTCGTGTGCTGCTTCATCCTTGCTGATCGAGGTTGGGCGCGACATTCAACAAAATAGAAACTGAAGACATACTACCCAATTTGTTCTATGAAGCCACAATTACTCTTATACCTAAACCACACAAAGACCTAACGAAGAAAGAAAATGTCAGGCCAATTTCCTTATGAATATCGATACAAAAATACTCAATAAAATTCTTGCAAACCGAATCAAAGAACACATCAAAACAATCATCCACCATGATCAAATAGGTTTCATCCCAGGGATGCAGGAATGGTTCAATACATGGAAGTCTATCAACGTAATTCACTACATAAACAAACTCAAGGAAAAAAAAAACATATGATCATCTCCCTAGATGCTGAGAAAGCATTTGAAAATATCCAACATCTCTTCATGTTAAAAGTCTTGGAAAGATCAGGAATTCAAGGCTCATATTTGAACACAGTAAAAGCAATATACAGAAAACCAGTAGCCAACATCAAATTAAATGGAGAGAAACTTGAAGCAATCCCACTAAAATCAGAGACTAGACAAGGCTGCCCACTCTCTCCCTATCTATTCAATATTATACTTGAAGTCCTAGCCAGAGCAACTAGGCAACAAAAGGAGATCAAAGGGATACGTATTGGAAAGGAAGAAGTCAAATTATCACTATTTGCTGATGATATGATAGTATACTTAAGTGACCCCCAAAATTCCACCAGAGAGCTCCTAAACTTCAGCAGAGTAGCTGGATATAAAATGAACTCAAGCAAATCAGAGGCCTTCCTATACACAAAGGATAAACAGGAAGAGAAAGAAATTAGGGAAACAACACCCTTCACAATAGTTACAAATAATATAAAATACCTCAGTATAACTCTAACTAAGCAAGTAAAAGATCTGTTTGACAAGAACTTCAAGTCTCTGAAGAAGGAAATTGAAGAAGATCTCAGAAGATGGAAAGATCTCACATGCTCATGGATGGGCAGGATTAATATAGTAAAAATGGCCATCTTACCGAAGGCATTCTACAGATTCAATGCAATCCCCATCAAAATTCCAACTCAATTCTTCACAGACTTAGAAAGAGCAATTTGCAGATTCATCTGGAACAACAAAAGACCCAGGGTAGACAAAACTATTCTCAACAATAAAGGAACCTCTGGTGGAATCACAATCCTGGACCTTAAGCTGTACTACAGAGCAATTGTGATAAAAACTGCATGGTATTGGTACAGTGAAAGGACCTATGGAGCTGAGGGGTTTGCAGCCCCTTAGGGTGAACAACAATATGAACTACCACCCTTAGAGCTCCCAGGGTCTCAACCACCAACCAAGGACTATACATGCTAGGTCTGATTGTTCTGGCAGCATGTGTATAGTAGAGTGTTGCAAATTCGATCATCAATAGGAGGAGAGGACCTAGGCCTGCGAAGGTTCTGTGCCCCAGTGTAGGGGAATGCCAGGGCCAAAAGTGGGAGAGGGTGGGGTGGCAGGCATGGGGAGAGAGGAGGCAACAGGGGTTTGTTCTTGTTGTTTTTGTTTGTTTATTTGTTTGTTTTTTGGAGGGAAAACTGGGAAAGGAGAAATTTACATGTATATAAAGAAAATATCTAATAAAATAAAAACAAGGACGTCATGAATTCTGCACGCAAATGTATGGAACTAGAAAATATCATCCTGAGTAAGGTGACCAGACCCAAAAGCACATATGTGGTATGTACTCATTAATAAGTGGATATTAGCCAAAAAGTTCAGAATACTAATGACACAACTTATAGACCATATGGAGTTTATCAAGAAGGAAAGCCCCACTGTGGATACTTTAATTTCACATAGAATGGGAAAAGGGGCTAAAATTTGAAATGTAATAAAAGAAAATATCAAAAAAAAGAGGAGGAAACAAAATGATCATAGGAAAGAAGGGACCAGGGTGGGAGAGTGGAGGGGGAGGGGAAACAGGGGCAGGATCAGGTATGAAGAGAGAAAAGAGAGAAGTCCAGAGGGCCAGGAGACTGAATGGAAATATACAGCATTGTAGGATGGAGGGAGGGGAGAATCACTAGAAAGTTCCAGAGACCTCGGACATGAGAGGCTCTCAGGACTCAAGGGGACTGACCTTAGCTGAAGTGTGTGCAAAGCTCTTGGTGCATCATCAAGGATATCAGCAAGAATTTGATATTGGAGTAGGACAAGGAAGTAGGCAGAGGCAGGTGGATTTCTGAGTTCAAGGCCAACTTGGTCTACAGAGTGAATTCCAGGACAGCCAGGGCTATACAGAGAAACCCTGTCTCAAAAAACCTAAAAAAAAAAAAAAGAAAGAAAAGAAAAGAATTTGACATTGGGATGAAAACAGTTGGTGCACTCCCCTTTTTATAATCTAGGATCTATGTGAAAATGTATTTTTCTTTTTTTTTTCTTATATTGCTTTACCTGGGAAGAATATGTCTGTAGACTCATATAAGGGATAGCTCCATTTAGACAACATCCATAGAGTCACATTTTGCCAAACCGTTAATACATATAATCTCAGGGGCTCTATAATAATTACCATTATCCAGATGAGTTAGAACACAAGATAATATATCTAGCATTGGAATAAGGTAATGTGCCTAAGTTAAAGCTATTAGATAGAAGACAATTTTTAGCACCTTGTTAGTCTTCTATAATGTTAGTTTGAAATGCTCTTAGTCACAATGAATTTTGTCAGTCAATAGGTTAACAGTCTAGTTAGTTCTTATCCCAACGTAAAATGGGAGCCAGGGCTCTAAGCATAACCAACATCCTGGATAATTTGTGGCTGGCAATGATTAAAATTCACGATGGAATATGGTTTACTAGTCTATAATCATGCTATCTATCATCTCACTTGTATGTGTTCCAGGACTGAGGTTGTGGTGTGTGGATTATAACTATCTACATTTAATCCACACATCAAAACACAAGAAGCAGGAGAAGACAGAGGTACAGAAATTAGAATGGTTCAGGACCAATGAAACTTTAATTGGTTTGGATCCATAGTCTGGAGGGTAGTTAATTTGACACGGCCATCCATATCTTCTGTTCTCTTGTTCTGGATGTCATGAATCCATGATGTAATGCAAGCTATGATCTTAGCCATAGAAGGATTCTTTGAGAATTGATTCTAGTGTCCCTTTGTTTAATCACTTGATCCAGATATTCCCTGGGCTTGGACAAGGGGAAAATGGTGGTAGATGTAGAGGTTGGTTATGTCTCTTGCATCATTTAAGGAATAACTTTTATGCAGGAATAGAAGACCTGAATTGACTTGAGAAAGGAACTATTAGGGAGTTTTGCGAACTGCATGTCTCTGAGCTGAGGGAGCAATTGGGAAGGTTTTCCAAACATAAGTTCATAAGGACTAAATCCTTCCCTATATGGGGTGGCAGCAGAACAAAAGCAAAGCAAAGGAAGGTTTATCCATCATTTACTGGACTCTTTAATAAGAGTTTTGCATTGTGTAGAATTTTGAAGATTATATTCAAAGTGAAGTTTTAAATCTATGCCTGAACCATTGGGTTATAAAAGAAAGGTCATTGTCAAACCCTACTGCTTTAGAGTAGAACTCATTTTCATAGAATTCTCTGGTGTTGGCCTTTCACTCAAACCATTACCAGGATAAGGACTCTTTGTTTTTGATTCATTTGTTCACAAACCTGGCATCTAGATGAGACTTCTCATGTCAGGCCATCCAGTCTAGGTATGGTATACCTTGGACTGACCAACTCAGAATGTTTCATTGATGCCTGTTGAATAATCTTGTGAAGGCTACTTACAAAGAGACCTTCAACTTGTTTTTTGGATAACCTTTCTCTCTAGTGTTGTCCATCAACTTGTAGGCTTGTGCTGTCCATTTTCTCCAGCAACATCAGATCAAGGTATACCACAATTGTATCAAATAGGTCCATTTGACTAATAGCCAGGTCAATGGTTCAGTTACTACATGCTGCAAGAGAGTTATCTTTTTGGTATTCTGGGCAGTGGAGGATAGCAAATTTTAGGACGCCAAACAACCTTAGTAGGACCAAATTTTGGGGATTGTTTGTATTTTTATTTTTCCCAGTGGTAAGAAGTTCCTTTTTTAGTAGACCATAATTTGGACCCACAGAGTAGTAAAAAGAAAAGAAAAGAAAAAAAAAGCCTATCCAAATAAATGGTCTTGGGCCTTTTCCCAATCTAAAAATCTTGATAAGATCTATCAATTTTCTATCCTTGGCAGAGAGGTCCCTGTCTTCAGCAAATTTTCTTTCAGTTAAAGTAACTAATGCAGATCCACAGACTTGTTTTCATCTTTTTATCTCTTGACTGTCATGGATGAGCAACTGTGAATCATCATCAGGGAAGAGGTTAACAGGCTTGGTGGCAGTGGGTTTCTAAAACCACACTGTTGGGTGGTCCAGGACTAGCGTCTGGTACTAGATCATGCCAACATTAAGCTGGCATCATACAGGCAACATAGCTTTTTTGTTTTCCATGACCCAGTTTTGTGGAGAAATATATTACAGGGCATTTTCATGGCTCTAAAGTTTGAATTATAACCCCTTTTGTAATGATATCTGTTTTATGCAAAATAGGTGAAAAGGTTTTAAAATATCTGGAAGTACTAGAACAGTAACCAAAGTCAGAACTGTTTTTATTTTATTTTTTAAATTTATTTATATATTTTTATTAGATGTTTTTCTTTATTTACATTGCAAATTTCATCCCCTCTGAAAACCCCACTATCCCATCCCCCTTCTCCCTGCTCACTAGCCTACCCGCTACTGCTTCCCTGTCCTGGCATTCTCCTGTACTGTGGCATCAAGCCTTCATGAGACCAAGAGCTTCTCCTATCATTGATGTCCCTCAAGGCCATCCTCTGCTACATATGCAACTGGAGCCATGAGTCCCACCATGTGTACTCTTTGGTTGGTGGTTTAGACTCTGGGAGCTCTGGAGGTACTGGTTGATTCATATTGTTATTCCTCCTACGGGGCTGCAAAGCCTTTCAACTCCTTGTGTTCTTCCTCTAGCTTCTCCACTGGGGACTTTGTGCTCAGTCCAATGGATGGCTGTGAGTATCCACTTCTGTATTTGTCAGGCATTGGCAGAGACTCTCAGGAGTCAGCTATTTCAGGCTTCTGCCAGTAAGCACTTATTGACATCCACAACAGTGTCTGGGTTTGGTAACTCTATATGGGATGGATCCCTAGGTGGGACAGTCATTGTATGTCCTTTCGTTCAGTTTCTACCCCAAACTTTGTCTCTGTATCTCTTACCATGTGTATTTTGATACCCCTTCTAAGAAAGACCAAAGTATCCATAGTATGTTCTTCCTTCTTCTTGATCTTCATATGGTTTATAAGTTGTATCTTGGGTATTCCAATCTTCTGGAATAATATCTACTTATCAGTGAGTGCATGCCATGTGTGTTCTTTTGTGATTGGTTTACCTCACTCAGGATGATATACTCTGATTCCATCCATTTGCCTAAGAACTTCATGAATTCATCATTTTTAATAGCTGAGTAGTACTCCATTGTGTAAATGTACCACATTTTCTGTATATCCATTCCTCTGTTGAAGGACATCTGGGTTCTTTCCAGCTTCTGGCTACTATAAATAAGGCTGCTATGAATATAATAGACCTAATATCCTTATTATATGTTGGAGCACCTTCTAGGTATATGACCAAGAGTGGTATGCTTTGTTTATTTGAAGTTCAGATTAGGAGATATATGTATCTTTTGACTTAGTGTATACAGAGATACTTTGATATTCCTGTAAAACTTGGTATCCAGAGGCAGGAATAATCAACCCTAAGTTAGTCCTTTGCATTGATATATGATGGACAGCAGAAATTCTACTCTGAGATAGGCTCCTTTTTCTTCCCCTCATATGGTAGCCAAAATTTATATCCTCTGATGTATAAATTCAGATTTTCTTAGCTGATATGTGGTTGCCAATACTCTGTAACTCTTTCAATATTCCTTTAATAGCCCTTTTATAAAATTTATTTTAATCTTAGAGATTAGGAAGAGATTATTTATCTTTTATAATAGTATGGTTCTGGGAAATCTTTGATGTAAGGTCAGGAGGTCAGAATTTAGTGTCTCATCAGACAGAGCTGGAGGATTTTTAAATCTTTTGGGCAATGTGATCCAGGTAAGTTGCCTAGTATATAGCTTCTGTGTTTATCCATTTAAAAGCAAAGATGGATTGACTTACCTCTGCCAAAGGTAGACAGTAAAATGTGTAGCTTAGGATCAAGACAGTCTATATCTGATTTATGTGGAGAATCAGACTCTTAGGAATCTAAGTTCTAAGTTTCTTTATAGACAGGAGGGGTATATGCCTGGGTCATGGTTATGGCATGAAGATGTCTGTATCCAAAACAGGTAAAATGAACTGAAATTTGACGTTTTGTTTCCAAGATCTTGGGTATTGTTTAATCTGGATTTGGTTGGCAGAATGGGTTACTTTAACAATTATAGGAACTGCTTGTCATGTCTCTTTTGAGTGGTTGATTTCTGCCTACAACTTGAGAATATTTGTTGTCAATCTGAGACATAGTTCAACTGTATCCTTTGATTTGGGGCAGGATATTCAGCTTGTAGTTTTATGGTCTTATGGAATAAGGTCGGCAGTATTGTTATGATGTTCATCTCAATATAAAATAAATTAAGTACATCTACAAGGTTCCCAAAATCTCAATAATTGTAACATTTTCTAAAGCCAGTAATGTATCTTCTGAATCTCAAAACAGCCTTTATAAGACTCTGATGAGCCTTAGTTTACCAGAGACCTCCTGAGTGAGTCACAAGAAGCCTGATCGATGCAAAGAACATGAAGACTTTTATTTCAGTGCACTGAAGTTGCTCCTGAGCCTCAGGAAAGGAGGTGACCCCACACAGCTTGTTTAGTGAGCTTTTATACAATTTTCAGGGCAGCAGCCATTAGACACAATGTGATTGGTAGAACAGCGTGACTTTTTAAACTGATTGGTCTTTAGGGAATGAGGTGACAAGGACTTACCTTGTCTGAAGAAGGACAAAGGGAATGTGCCCCCACCTGCAGGTAGTTTCTCACCCTGTGATCTGAGGAATGTTAATTAGCCTTTCCCTTCTGGAGAGTTCTACCTTCCTAAGTTTCTGAGCTTATTTTATTAAGGAAATTCCTGGTCTCCTGGTGTTTTTCTGAGATGTCCCTGATTACTCAGATCTTATACCTTAAATATGAATACCTGTAAAATTAACTATTAATTCATACATTTCCTACTTACCATAGTTCAGAATAGCCATTTCCATTGCAAAAGGGGAAATTGAAAGAAAACAGACCAGACCAAAGAATATTCAGGACATGAAGAGGACAAACAAGGCCTTCAGCTCTATTTGTATATCTTAAACATTTCACTGGCAAATATTTTGATGCTCATGCGACTTGGATAGTTCCACTGATCCATATTTGCTACTTACAGCTAAGATGGCTTCTCTGGGCTGGCTTCACACTGTAGCTAGATGTTTCCTAGGCATATATCTCATGGTCTTGGCATGTCCAGTATCCTAGAGTTTCGATAGTAACTTAGACTTTATCTTCACATCTTCCTGCTAAGTCCTCCAAGGAACACCAGGAAAGAATGCAATCCTGCCACTTGCTGTCTGAATTTGTTGACATTCTTGAACCTTGGTGTAATCTTCCACTGTCTAAAACTGACATTTTTCATGCTAGCAATATCACCCTCAAGTGATTAATGTAAAGTGGCATTATTCTGCCAATTTGAGATATAATCTGGCCTTATCTACCACAGAAAAAAGTGACCTCTGTGTCTTAGAACCTGAAAGAATATTTGCTAGATGGTTGTTTGGAGCAGGGATTCTTAGTGCCATTACCTCATTTTAATTAAATTGGAATGTGTATAATATACAACCTTTGATCAGTAGTGTTTTACTTTCTGGCAACTTTCCTACTAAAGTTCTGCAAAGTGTGTGATTTTTCCTAGTTATTCAGACTCAGTGTGAGATCTACTTCAACTTCTAATATTAATACATAAATGAGGATGTCAAATCTAATATTCCTCCCTCTTCAGAATTTATGGCTAGGGAGCCACAGCATTGTGAAATATTTTGTATTTTAAAAAAATGTTTGAGTATGATCTATAACTTATCATCTGACATCTTTCATTTTTTAAGTCTGTAAAAACTAAGAAAAGGAATTTAAAGACTTAAACATACTTTTTACAAGTATATGAAACTCAAAAGTATCATTTGAATTTGGATACAAGTTTAAACACCACACCTTGCTACTGGTCTCCCTGTTAATAGTCCTTTTCCAATGCTTAGGAACAAAATTTAATTGCCTGGGTGGGGGCTTGTTAAAGGGCATGAGTTTAATTCTGTTCTTTCATTGTCTCTTGTAGCTTAGCATATCATTCTGAAGAGGACTGTGGTGGGAGGGAGATAGGAGACATAGAGAGAGATTGACTATCTCCTTAGTTTGAGATGTTAAAACCACAGAGGATATTGTCCTGAGCTCCCTGCAGGTGCCAGACTCATCCTTGTGATGATGGAGATTATCCTTGTGCTTCCTGCAGTGTTTCATTATCTCCATCATCATCCCAACACTTTCAGGTGACTTAGGTGACACTTTTTCTGGTCCTCCAGCCTGTGCTTATTCCTGAATTTTAATTAGGCCTGTTTTTAGAAGTTCTCTGTAAATAATTCCCTACCTAAATTCCCTAAAGGAATTTGTCCAATTAAGGGCTATATTCTCAGAGCCTTTGTACTCAGGAGGATTTCCACTTCATAATAAAAGAGAACAAGACCAGTAAACTTTTACAGACAAGACTTACAGAGTGATCATCTATATATGTTTGATCTGGAAGGCTTCATTCTCATATTTTTTAAAATTCATTTTCATTTTTGAATGATGAACAATGAGTGGTAAGTGTTCTTTGATTATAGACCTTCCAGCAGTTCCTTGCTTCAATCTGAAAGGTTTAGGAAGGAAAAGGAATTCCAATTTTCCAATTACAAGTACTGAATGTTTGAGAAAAATGCATGCTTTTCACCTGAGAAATAATCAGTAATATCATTAAGAATACATGTAGAGACCATCCATTATTTGAAGAGAGAATGAATCACAGAAAAATCTTGCTATTTTACAGAAGATTCAAGTGTGACAGCAACATCCTGAAGTTGTTAGACTAAACTGTCATACACAAAACAAAAAAAAAAACTGATCATTGTGTTTCAATGCCATGTCATTAATATACTGTATTTATAATATCTTTTTATATGTGTTCAATATTTAAAATATATGCACAGCTCTATGTAAACAAATTTGAGAAAAAGATAAGGATTAAAACATATAACATATAATTTTGATATATTTTACAATCATTATATTTAATAATAGCATTATTTTGTGCATGTATTGCACATATAAGAGATTCATGTGTATCTAGTGAAAAAGATCTTGGAAACTTGAAAATATTTTAAAAGTTATTTTTTAATCAGGTTATTTATTTAAATTATAATATAATTTTATTATTTCTCTTTTTTTCTCCCTCCAATCCCTCCCAAATCACTGTCTTTCTCTTGTTCAACATTTTTTATCTATTTTTTATTAATTGATATTACATATCAATGTATACATAAATACATATGTCTATATATGTATATTTATTCATACATAGATTGTATGGATGTTTTCCCATCACAGACATGTGCATACCACCTGCATAAAGTGTTCTCAGAGAAGGGTAGAAGAGAATATTGGATCTCCTAGAGTTAGAGTTATTGACAGCTGTAAACCACCAAGCTGGTGCAGGAATCTGAATTCAGTTCTGCATGAGCTACTACCTGTCTATTTTCTCTAACAGTGTTTGTAAAGAAATTTCTCTGACTGAATTTTGAAGACTTGCCTTGCTGTGTTTTGATATTTTTATTTTACTAGAAATATATCTTTAATATATTGACATTGTATACAGTTCAGTTTTTTAAAAAGATAAATTATGCTTAATGTATCAGGGGTATGGAATAATTCTAAAAACATTTACCTAGTAAATAGAACACTCATTTTTTTAAAAAAAATACAGTTCATTATTTAAAAAGGTAAATTATGCAAAATGTATCAAGGATATGGAATAATTCTAAAAAACACTTATCTGGTAAATAGAATACTCATTCTTGTTAAACTTGACTCTGTAAATTCCATTTTAATTGTATATGCTTTCAACAAAAACCAAGACTAAAATTCTTTAATAGTTTAAAAATCAAAGCAACAATGGTTTTATATTCATAAAACCATTTACAAAGATTAAATAAATTTATTATTTATAACCATTAAATGGTCAACCTTAAAAATAAGTTGAATCCTGTGTTTATATCTCACAGAATTATAAAATTTACAAAGATACAGAAAATTTTCTGGTTATTAAGGTATCTCTTTCATTATAGGAAATGTTAGTGTGTTATACTGTTCCCAGAGGACACTTTCCCCTGGGCTTAAAAAGAACTTGACATGTTTATTCAAAAAAGGATGTATGTCCTGTGTAGTCAATATTTCTTCATCATTTCTCAATACAAACGATGTTAACTTAATAGTCTGGAACATTTTTTAAGTATTTTAATTGCTTGTATAAAGAAATATTAGATGAATGTGTATATGTATACCAGTGCTAAAAATGTGCAAATATGAATTCAATGGCCTTTTCTTCAGTCTCTGCTCCACTCTTTGTCCCTGCATTACATTTACATTCTGAATTAAAATTTTGAGATAGGTGGTTTGATATTTTTTTTAAGTTTTCATTGCTTTCTTCTTTAATATATTTCAAAGATGTAACTTGTAGGTATTCATGATTTTTTTTACTTTTTATCATTGACTTTGAGTTCATTTGAAGGTGAAAAAAAGGAATTTGGGTTATTTGTTTTGTCCTTTAACTTATTAAGTCTTACATGTGATGTACTTGTTGCTTCACTCCATATAGTATTATTCAGGAATATCAGTGCTTCTGCCAATTTTTGGTTGGCACAAATATGCCAGTTAGTGCCACAGGCCGGCCAGTCTAGGCCTCTCTCCACCCGTGTGGGAACAGGGTCCTAGTCAGGAAAACAAGGCGTTGGCGAAGAAATGACAAACAGAAACAGACACAAGGGAGTGCTCAAACTGAATGTCATTTGTACAAAGTAGAAATCAGGCTTATATAGTATACAAAGAACAGGGCAAACTACAGAAATCACTTAGGCAGGAGATGGTCACATCAAGGTCAGTACAATCAATCAGCCAGGTGCAAGGCGGAGGAGCAGTGCTGTCATTCTTCGGACTGGGTTGCCCTGGCAGCCCCAAGATAAACTCTCAGGGTCTGTCTTGAAGTAAGCATCTGAGGGTCGTATTTTAGCATTCTTAGGCCGTAAGGTAAATAATTAGTGAGAGAAGCCCTATAACTTTTCTCTAGTCAGTAAAACAATTCTGCCTTGTGTGGGACTGCTCTTAATAATTAGTGCCTGACTAATTATTATCTCTAACTTTGTGGGACTGCTCTGATGATTTGTACCTAACTGCTATCTCTAACTTTATGGGACTGCTCTGGCAATTAGTGCCTAACTGCTATCTCTAATTTTGGAGACACTGTCTGATAAGACACCTCCTTTGTAGAAATTCCAAGCTAACTACAGCTAGGAGATCAATTAGGATTATTGAAACATTGTGGAGGCCAGGGAATAATGTTCAATCTTAGTGTTAACTATAACAAAATATTTCTTAGGGCACCTCTATGCCTAAATTAAGAAAGCATTCAGATCTCTCCACAGACTTAGCAGAAATCAATCTGGAACACATCTAAGTTAGGAGATTCCAGAAACTGACTGAAATACCCAGGAGACAAACTCCTTTTGGAGTCATAATGCCTCTTGTCCGTGATCAAGTTTTAACCCTGATACTGTAGACCTACTGGGTAAACAAGTGAGTGCAGCAAGTTAGTTATATTTAATTAAAGAACTGATAGTCTTATTGCTAGAGAATACTTCGTACACAGTTCTCTTGATATTTTTGAGGTAAAGTTTTTCATATATTTCTATTAGATCTGTTTGGTTCATGTTATTCTCTCCTGTGATTTTTAAAATTGATTTTCAATATGAGGTATTGGTCACATTGAAGGCTGAGTATTTAAATCTTTTTAATTTTTTTATTGTATTTATTTCAAATCAGTTAGTTTGCTTTTATATTGAGATAATCTGAGGCCAAAAGCATAGATGTCTATAATTGTAATTGTTCCCTTTCAGTTCCTTTTTATTTGTGAACAATCTTTGACTTGAGTTATGACATTTAAACAGAAGTTCTGTACTGTCTTGGAGCAATCATGAAAGATGTCCAAAACAGAATAATCTCATGAACCTAGTCTGGCTTCTATTGAACACACACCTCAGCTGCAGTTGAATTTCTTTGTAGATGTGAGGTCATACAACCTTGAAAAGACTTCATTCAATACTACTTTATGCACTCGCTCTGTTTACTATATTGTCTTTTAACTTCAACATTGTTCTTGTATTTTAAAGTACATAAATGGTAAGAATTTTTAAATCTCTGCATAGATATTGACAATTTTCATCTGCACATAAGAGATACCTTGCAAAATTCTAGGGGCTCAATCACCGTGACACAATACTACCCTTTGCTTCTTAAAACACAAAATGGTGTATAATTTTTTCTCATATTGCTATCATTGACCTTTTTACATGACCAACCTTCCTTTTCTGCAACATACTGCAGCCATAATTAAAAAAATTCAATGGATACTGTTTCCTATTCTCATTCCCAATTACTTTTTTCAAATTGAAAATTCAGCCAGAAATTTGTTACATGTCACACATATTAATTATAGTTTATATTTAATTTTACTGCTCACTTTACTTTGGTTCTGTGTTCTTGAAGAATATCTGTCAAATATAGGACATATATGCTTAATTATTCAGTGGATTCCATACTAATATATTTCGAAGAATATTGTTTTCTCTCTGTAACTTGATATAACAGTTTATTGTCATCTTTGTATTTAAATAAATTTTGCAAATAGGTATTATAAGTAGGTAAAGTTCACTAGCTCATGCCATTAAGTAATATTTTCTTTAACTTTTCTTCATTTCAGGCTCTTAGAAGCTTCCAAAATAAGACATCTAATACATTTGACTCAGGAAATAATAAAAACTAACTGTGGTTACCTCTCCACTTACCATCATTTTGTTACTTGCTTCCTGTATATTTAATAGTTACATTGTTCAGCTCTTCTTAGGCCATTTTGTCCCAAATATTGACTATAAATGTCAGAACTTGGATTTGAATATTGGGCATTATTCGGGGAATATGAGAGTATGAGATCACTATTAGGAAAATATGGTCTGACATTCCATAGTGTACATTAACATCAGTCAAGCTTAGATACAAACTCCTAAAAACAGAAAAGATGTCATGCATTGCAGTATATTGAGATTTATGTATAAAATGTCATTTTTTCAAGGACCCAGCTAGCCAAAATATATTCCAGTAACTGAAGACATATATATATATACATATATATATATATATATGTATATATATATATGTATATATATGTATATGTATATATATATATGTATATATATGTATATGTATATATATATATGTATATATGTATATATATATATGTATTATGTATATATATATATACTGTTTATAAACCAAAGAGTTCGTTTGATGGAATTGAGATTAAGATATCTAAGGTATTGGTGACTTTCAGAAAAGATATTGCTTCTCCATGAGAAGAAAAGGATGCCTGAAACATTTTAGGTTAAAATGTGCCTGAGTTTCCAGGCAAAATGACCTCTTATGAAGGTTTCAGGTATTCCAAAACCTGACTGAGATTTTTTTTCACTCCACCTTCTTTCATGTTCTTCTTTCTCACTTTCCCAACAATTCCCATTATGTCCGTGCCTCTCACTGTCACTCTCTTTTTCTTCATCACTCATTACATATATATGTATCTATGTATATATGACTGTATAGAACATGACTGTGTATCTTATGTAAATGAATATTGATTATAAATGTATAACAGCTTTAAAAATACTTTCCACATGTTAAATTTCTTTGGGTTTTCCTAATTGATACAAATAATTTATCCAGAAGAGGAAAATACCATGTATTAATCAACTTAATAATTATTAAGATTATCAGACAGTTATTATTATGGAAACATTATAAGTGCTTATCATCCTACTATACAATTAGACAGACTGGCACAACTACATGTATTACAAATTAAGCATATTTAAAAGGAATATGCGTGCCAAGAAAACATGGTTTATATTTTATACATAAAGGCACATTTTAGAAAACAAAGAGTTTTAAGGTAAATGCTAGAAATCTATCAATTATTTTAAGTTATGCTGTGTCCTACTTTTTTTTTCAGACAACCTGCACTTTGAGATGAAAGCCAACTCCACCCTGGTGACTGAATTCCTCCTGGAGGTTTATGCTGAGACCTGGGAGCTCAGGATCCTACTCAGTGTGCTATTCCTGCTGGTGTACCTGGGCAGGCTGTTAGGGAACCTTACCATCATCATTGCTACTACAGTGGACCAGACCCTGAACACACCCATGTACTTCTTCCTCAGGAATCTGTCCATCTTAGACATGGGATACATTTCCATCACTGTCCCCAGTACCTGTGTTAACTCTCTCACTGATCACAGGAATATTTCTGTGGCTGGGTGTGCAGCACAGATCTTTTTGTTCTTATTTTGTGCATGTGTAGAGACTCTTTTTCTCAACATTATGGCCCAGGACCGCTATGTGGCCATCTGCAAGCCTCTCCTCTACCCTGTGATCATGAACCACCAATTCTGTGTTCAGATGACACTGGCTTCCCTTCTTAGCTCTCTTATCATTGCCAGTGTGCACACTTTTAAAGCTTTCCAGCTGTCCTTCTGTCACTCTAATGTGGTCCCTCAGTTCTTTTGTGATCTGCCCGCTTTGCTGAGGCTTTCTTGCTCTGACACCTTTAACAACAAACTCTTAATACTTCTAACTGATGTTGGAGTCAGTGGTAGTTGTTTTGTCTTTATTGCCATATCATACATTCGCATATTATCAGCTGTTTTGAAGATTCCCATCAAAGGAGAGAGAGGGAAAGCCTTTTCCACCTGTGTCCCTCACATTGTTGTGGTGTCTGTCTTTGTTAGTTCTGCTGCCTATGTGTATCTAAGACCTCCAGGAAAAACCTTTGAAGTAGTTCAGGAAATGATTGTTTCTGTATTTTATACCATGGTTCCACCATTCTTAAACCCTATTATATATAGTCTTAGAAACAAACAGATAAAGGAGGCTGTAAGGAAAGTTATATCACGAGTTTTTCCCATATTTGATTATAAAATGAACATCTGTTTATCATGGTACATTAGGTGAAAAGTACTGATAAAATAACAGAAAATTATATACAAATACACAAGCACACATATGTGTACATACAGAAACACATATGCCACAACATTTCTTCCCTTCATTGAATAGATTTTTTCCACATATTTCCTGCTTATAGTTACACCTCTCTCTATTCCTCCTTGTTTCCCTTCATTTTCTCCTTCCATCTACATCCACCCCATTTCTGTTTCTCATTCTAAAACAAACAGGCTTCTAATGGTTAATAAAATGAAAACAAAGTATAAGTAGATATAACAAACTAGTACATCAGAATAGCACAAAACAAAAAAAGACCCCAAGAAAAAGCACACACACACACACACACACACACACACACACACACACAAGGAGAGAGAGAGAGAGGGAGAGAGAGAGAGAAGCAATAACAACAATAAAAACAAGATACATATGCTGTAGTAGTTTTAATGAAAATGGAGCCTATAGCCATCATTACTGCACAGTTCATTTCTGGAATATGAGTTGCTTTGTTGGAGGAGTTGTAAGCTATCAGCTGGGTTTTGAGGTCTAAGACACTCAATCCTGGGTATTGTGTTACTTCCACTTCCTGCTGCCTTTGGATACAGTTTTACTACACTCACCTACCTCTCAAGGACCATGTCTGCCTACATGCGTTATGCTTCTCACCAAAGGAAAATGACCTAATCCTCTTAATTGAAATCCAGCCAATTAAATTGTCATGGTGATTCTTCACAGCAATAAAACCATAACTAAGACATCGATTCTTTGTGTTGTTTTATTTATTTCTACTTTATTTCAATCCCAAGTTGATTTTTTGTCATCTACTCATCTTGTGTGTGATTTTTTTCTATTGTTTCTAGAGCTTTCTATTATGCTGTTAATATTTAACTTTAGTAGGAGATCTCCAGTTTTGTTTTGTTTCATTTTTATATGTACTTAGTAGTATGTCCCTGCCTCCTAGAGATGCCTTAAATGAGGAGGATAATAAAACCCAAACCAACCAACCAACCAACCAACCAACCAAACAAACAAACAAACAGAAAGTTGGAAAATCTTTATGTTGTCCAACTATTCCTGGGCCTGGGTCTTCCCTGGAATATGGTTGGTGTATCCAGTGATACTCTATTAGAGAGTGTTTCTTTCCCTTTCTCAGGAGGCATCAATAGCATGTGGCTCCTTGGTTAGAGGTGGGACTTTTTAATCTTTTCTCATTTTCAGTTCTGGGATTTGTTTGCCTTGGAACTATGCAGGTTCTTGGTATCCTAACAAAATTTGTCGTATTCATATTTTTTGTTGTTGTTGTTTTAATTCTTGGTTTTAGTACTAATTTTTATTTTGTAAGAAAGAGTAAGCATGAAGGTGGATCTGGGAGGATAGAGATTGTAAGAATAGTGACTACACCTTAAAACTTTATATATCTTTACTTTAGAGATGACAATATTTCAAAGTAATAATACTTCCTTTTGTCTCTACTTGTTCTTTCTTTTCTTCAATTCTTAGTAAATGTGACACTTACTCAAGTAAGTGTAGTATCACAAAGAAATCTTATGAACTACAGTATAACTTAGAGGCAAATAAGAAAGATAAGACCTGCCAGGCCATAGTGGCCCATGCCTTTAATGCCAGCACTTGGAGGCAGAGGCAGGCGGATTTCTGAGTTCAAAGCCAGCTTGGTATACAGAGTGAGTTCCAGGACAGCCAGGGCTATACAGAGAAACTCTGTCTAGAAAAACCAAAACAAAAATAAAAAACAAAAACCAAAAAAACAAAAAGAAAGAAAGAAAGAAAGAAAGATGAGACCTGCAAAACACAAAAGTATGATGTCAAGAGATATATGTCCATATATGTAGATATCTATATAGATTAGTTATAGAGAGATGAGAGACAGATAGATAGGCATATAGAGATAGATAGATAGATATATAGATATATAGGTAGATAGATAGATAGAGTCATGTGTGTTGTATTTTAAAGAAAAAAAGATAGAAAAAATTCAAGACAGTGATTATATTTGACAGAAAAACCACAATTGTTCAGAAGTGAATTGGTTCCTTTTCTGACACAATTACTCAGGTAACGATGTTAATTAATTATTAGTTGATCATGTATGTTTTGCACAGAATTCATAGAAAATCTAAGTTTTCTTAAGAATAAATACTTATGCTTGGTAATGCCGAGTGATGAGGTTTATTAGAGGGATGAATAGATCATAAATCATCCAAGTCTTTAGTGGTAGGGCAGCTTCTAGGCCTCTGGGTAGAGTATTCTTGGCCATTCCCTCCGTGTCAGCTCAATTCCCCTTTCCATGCTTTTTTTTTTTTTTTTTGACAGGAAATTTTTGTGTGGAAAGATTTGCAGGTGGGTTTATGTCCCTATCACTCCACTGGGGTTCCTGCCTGGAGACAGTGGGTAGCCTCTTTAGGTTCCATATCCTCAAAGGTATGAGACACAGCTAAGAACACCCCCATTGATTCTTGGGGTCTTCCTCTACACCAGGTCTATGTCTCTTACTGGAAATGCAGCTATCTTCCCAGCCCTATCAGTTGCAGATTTGCATTCATTCTCATGGCCATCTGGCAATCTCTCTTGTCATGTACCACACCTGATATTAAACCAGCCCCTCCTAATTTCTTTCTCATTCTCCTCTCCCATCCAGTTCCCTCCCTTCATCTGCTCTTATAACTATTTTATTCCTCCTTTTAAAGTGACTTTCAGGCAACCACACTTGGGCCTTCTTTCTTGGTTAGCTTATTTGGGTCTATGGAGTACAGTGTGTCCTGTATTTTATGGCTAAGAGTCACTCATAAGTCAGTACGTACCATGCATGTCCTTTTGTGACTGGTTTACCTCACTCAGAATGATATTCTCAAGTTTACTTCATTTGCTTGCAAAATTCATGATGCCTTTTTTTTGATACCTGAATACTAATCCATTGTGTAGATTTACCACATTTTCTGTATCCATTCTGCAAGAATTACAGAGTATCATTAATAGTGACATGGATTGGTGCTGCCCATGGAATTGATCTCAAGTTGTGCCAGTTATTGGTTGGCCATTCCTTTGGTGTCAGCTCAGTCCCCCTGTCCATGCATTTCTTGTAGACAGGATAATTTTGGGGACATCTAGATTGTTTCCTGATTCTGGTTATTGTGAATAAAGCATCTATGAACATAGTTGAGCAAAGGACTTTGTGGGGTGGTGGAACATCTTTTAGGTATATGACCAAGAGTGTTATTGCTAGGTCTTGAGGTAGAACTATTCCCAGATTTCTGAGAAATGGTTAAAATGATTTCCAAAGCAGTTATACAACTTTGCACTCTCACCATAAATGGAGGAGTGTTCACCTTACTCCACATCATTGACAGCATGTGCTATCACTGGAGTTTTTAATCTTAAACATTCAGACAGGTATATGTAGGAATCTCAGAGTTGTTTTGATTTGTATTGTCCTGATGATTAAGGACTTTCAATATTTCTTTAAATGCTTCCCAGACATGTGAAATCTCTCTATTGAGAATTCTCTTATTAGTTCTGTGCCATAATGGGGTTATTTGGGTTGTTGGTGTCTATCTTCTTGAGTTCTTTGTAAGTTTAGGATTTTAGTGATCTGTCAGATGTATTCTTGGTGAAGATATTTTTCCAATCTATAGGCTGTTGTTTTGTTTTATTGAAAATATCTTTTGACTTATATAAGTTTTGCAGCTTTATGTGGTCTCATGTATCATTTGTTGATCTTAGAGCTTGGCTATTGGTATTCCGTTCAGGAAATTGTCTCCTGGAGGAATTTTCAAAGCTATTTCCCACTTTCTATTCTATACCATTTAGTGTATCTGGTTTAATGTTGAGGTCATTGATCCACTAGGACTTGAGTTTTGTGCAGGGTGATGAATATAGATCTATTTGCATTCTTGTACATTTAGACAATCAGTTAACTCAGCACAAATTTTTGAAGATGTTTTCTTTTCTCCATTGTATGGTTTTGGTATCTTTATCAAAAAATCAAGTGTCTGTACATGTGTGGGTTTACTTCTGGGCCTCTGATTTGATTTCTTGATCAACTTGTCTGTTTCTCTACCAGTACCATGCATTTTTTTTAATCAATATTGCTCAATACTATAGCTTGAGATCAGGCATGTTGATTCCTCCTGAAGGTCTTTTATTGTTCAGGATTGTTTTAGCTATCCTGAGATTTTTATATTTCCATATGAACTTGAGAATTGAACTATCAGGGTCTATAAAAATTGTATTGGATTTTTGATGGGAATTGCATTGAATCTGTAGATTGCTTTCTGGCTAATTGGCCATTTTCACAATTTTAATTCTGTCTATAAATGAGCATGGGATATCTCTCCATCTTCTGATACCTTCTTCAATTTCTTTCTTCAGGTACTTGAAGGTCTTCTCACATTAGATCTTTCACTTGATTGGTTAGAGTTACACTAAATATTTTATTTTATTCATGAGTATTGTAAATGGTGCTGTTTGCCTAATGTAAAAAGGAAGTATACTGATTTCTTTAAGACAATTTTGTATCCAGTCTCTTTGTTGAAGCTGTTTATCAACTGTAAGAATTCTCTAGTAGCATATATAGGTACACTTATGAATAGTAGCATACATATCATCTGCAATTAGTAATAATTTGACTTTTCTTTTCAATATGTATCCACTTGTTCTCCATTACTTGTCTTATTTCTCTGGCTAAAACTTCAAGTACTATATTAATCAGATAGGGATGCTTTTTCTCTGTTTAACTTGAAGTAGACTATTTGAAGTAGACGATAGTGCTTTGATTATGCTTATGTATATACCTTGTAACCCAGATATCCCTAACACTTTTATCATGAAGGGGTATTGGATTTTGTCAAAGGCTTTTTCAGCATCTATTGAGCTAACCCTGTGATTTTTTTTGGTTCAATTAGTTTATATGGTTGTTATAAGTTGATAAATTTCATGTATTGAAAACTTCCCTCGATCCCTGCAATGAAGCCTACTTGATCAGGATAGATGATGATTTGATATGTTCCCAAATTGTGTTTGCTAGTATTTTATTATTTTTCCATCAGTGTTCATGAGAGAAATTAGTTTAAAGTTCTCTTTCTTTGTTGAGTCTTTGTCTGGTTTAAGTATCAGAATGAATGTAGCTTTATAGAAAGAGTTTGCCTGTGTTTCTTTTGTGGAATAGTTTGAAGAGTATTGGCACTAAAACTTCTTTGAAAGTGTGGTAGAATTATGCACTAAAACCATTGAGATTTGTTTTTGGTTGGGAGTTTTCTTTTTTTAAACTTTTATTGCATTATGATGAGAAAAGTTCTGTGTTAGTCAGGTACTGTCAGAGCCTCTCAGGAGATAGCTATATTTAGGCTGGCTTGCCCTTCTTTCAGCCTCTGCTCCATAGTTAATCTCTGCAACTTCTTCCGAGGGTATATTGTTCCCCCTTTTAAGAAGGAATGAAATGTCCATCATTTGGTCTTCCTTCTTCTTGAGCTCCTTGTGGAATGTGGGTTGTTCTTCCTGTATTCCAAACTTCTGG
>NW_022196904.1:75478775-75479932 GCF_008632895.1 Mastomys coucha
ATAGTATAGTGTAAAAACATGAAATAAACAATACTACTAATAGAGAGACTGAGATAGGAGAAGCAAGACTTCAAGGCCCTTATGTTGTACACAGCCAGACACTGTCACAAACATCCAAGCTGACAGTGTATATAGATTGTACAATGCTGGACCTATTTCTCCAATTACCAAATTAGAGAGACCATTGGATGACAATCAACAAATTTCCAATTCCTCATACTTTTGGATTTCAATCGATTAGGATATTTTGGTAATATTAATTTTCAAATTAATATATTAAGAAAAAGTATTTGTTACTTCCTGTTGTTTTTGTTGCAAAACGTAGAATTAGGTTTGTGTGGATTTGTTGAAAGATTACCTTCTTGCTTCTTCTAGGGTGTAGTTTTGCTCCTTTTGTTGAAGTTTTTCATCTATTATCCTTTGTAGGGCTGGATTTGTGGAAAGATATTGTGTAAATTTTGTTTTGTCATGGAATATCTTGTTTTCTCCATCTATGGTAATTGAGAGTTTTGCTGGGTATAGTAGCCTGGGTTGGCATTTGTGTTCTTGTAGGGTCTGTATGAGATCTGTCCAGGATATTCTAGCTTTCATAGTCTGGTGAGAAATTTGCCGTAATTCTGATAGGCCTGTCTTTATATGTTACTTGCCTTTTTTCTCTTACTGCTTTTAAAATTCTTTCATTGTTTAGTGCATTTGGTGTTTTTATTATCATGTGATGGGAGGAATTTCTTTTCTGGTACAGTCTATTTGGAGTTCTATAGGCTTCTTGTATGTTCATGGGCATCTCTTTCTTTAGGTTAGGGAAGTTTTCTTCTATACTTTTGTTGAAGATATTTACTGGCCCATTACCTTGGGAGTCTTCACTCTCTTCTATACCTATTGTCCTTAGGTTTGGTCTTCTCATTGTGTCCTGGATTTTCTGGATGTTTTGGACTAGGAGTTTTTTGCTTTTTGCATTTTCTTTGACTGTTGTGTCAATGTTTTCTAAGGTGTCTTTTGCCCCTGAGATTCTCTCTTCTATCTCTTGCATTCTGTTGGTGATGCTTGCATCTAGACTCCTGATCTCTTTCCTAGGTATTGTATCTCAAAGGTTGTCTCTCTTTCTGATTTCTTTATTGTTTCTATTTCCATTTTTAGGTTCTGTATGGTTTTGCTCA
>NW_022196904.1:75480836-75490115 GCF_008632895.1 Mastomys coucha
TTGAGACAGGGTTTCTCTATATAGCCCTGGCTGTCCTGGAACTCACTCTATAGACCAGTCTGGGCTCTAACTCAGAAATCTGCCTGCCTCTGCCTTCAACGTACTGAGATTAAAGGTGTGCACCACCACTGCCTGGCTCCTAACTACCTTATGGAGACACTTAGTGACATGAACTTTCCTATTAGCACTGCCGTCATTTTGATCCATTGTAAGACCAATTTTTTTTTGGGAGGGCTTAAACTCCGTCTTAGAGATCCTCACCTAAGTTTAAACCCAAATAAACTAACAGGCCGGTCCCTAGCACCAGTTTTCAAGCTATACCACAACAAGGCCTGTGTCTAGCACCACTCTCCATGGTATTTCCTCAAAACTCTGCACCTTAAGGTTACAAGTCTGCTCTGTGTAACAACTACCAATCAGTAGTAAAGTTTATGATTTGGCTCCCACCACCAGCCAATTATGTTAAAGGCCACAGTAAATAGCTCCCCCAATTAGATGCTCAACAGGCTAGAAACACTTTGCTTGCCATTTTATATAAAATCTTGTCCAGATGAGTGTTCGGAGCTTTTCTCTACTAAAACCTTCCTGTGTGGCTGTAGTGAGTTAAGTCTAAGCTTGAGCTTGTAAATAAAGACTGCTTTGGATGGACTCATGTTTGCTCTTTCAGGGTTCTCAAATACTTCTTGATATTATACCATAAATTTAAGTATTTTGAACCTTCATTTTCATTGAATTCTAGAAAGAGTTTTTTTATTTCTTTCTTTATTTCTTCCCTGACCCAGAAATTATTAAGTAGAGAGTTGCTCAATTCCTATGAATATGTAGGCTTTCTGATGTTTCTATTATTGTGGAAGTCCAGCTTTAATCTATTGTTGTCTAATAAGATACAAAATGTTATTTCAATGTCTTGTATCTGTTGAAGCTTGCTTTGTTACTAACAATATAGTTAATTTTGTAGGAGAATCCAGGAGTCTCTGAGAAAAAGGTGTATTCTTTTGTGTTTGGATGAAATATTCTATAGGTGTCCGTTTTGTCCACTTAATTCATAACATCTATTACTTTTGGTTTATCTCCATTTAGTTTTTGTCTGGTGACCTGCCAATTGGTTAGAGTGGGTTGTTGAAGTATCCCACTATTAATGTGTGGGTTTTAATGTGCTATTTAAGCTTTTGCAATGTTTCATCTACAAATGCAGGTACCCTTGTATTTGGGGTATAGATGTTCAAAATTGGATATCATCTTGGCTGATATTTCCTTTGATATGTATGAAGTAACCTTCCCTGTCTATTTTGATTAATTTTGGTTGAAAGTCTACTTTATTAGATATTAGAATGGCTACTCCATCTTCCTTGTTTGATCACTTTCTCTAGAAAACACTTTTCTAGCCCTTTACTTTAAGGTAATATTTATATTTATTGCTAAGGTATGTCTCTTGTATATAACAGAATGATGGATCCTCTTTTCTTATCCATTCTGTTAGCCTGAGATTTTATATTAGGAAATCAAGTCCATTGATGTTGAGAGATGTTAATGACCAGTGGTTGTTATTTCCTGTTATTTTGATTTTGCTTCTGTTAGTGTGTGTGTGTGTGTGTGTGTGTCTGTGTGTCTGTGTGTCTGTGTGTGTCTGTGTGTGTGTGTGTGCTCTTCCCTTAGTTTTGCTGGTATGGAATTTCTTATTTTTTGTATTTTGTTGAATATAATTATCCTTATTGGGTTGGATTTTCCTACAAATATTTTTGATTAGTTTGATTTGTGGATAGATATTATTTTTACTTGATTTGTCTTGAGATATCTTGCTTTTTCAATCTATGGTGCTTGAGAAGTTTGCTGGATAGAGTAGTCTATGTTGGCATCTGTGGTTTTTTTAGAGATTGAAAGATATCTGTCCAAGCCTTTCTAGCTTTTAGAGTTTCTGTTGAAAAGTCTGGTATAATTATGAAAGGTCTCCCTTTGTATATTACCTGTTCTTTTTCCTACCCTGCTTTTAATATTCCTACTTCATTCTGTAGATTGTAATTTTTTGATTATTATATGAAAGGTGTATTTTCTTTATTTGTCCAGTCTAATTGGTTCTGTAAGCTTCCTGTATGTTTACCGACATCTCTTACTTTAGGTTGGAAATGTCTTCTATGATTTTGTTGAAAATACATTATGGTCTTTGAAACTTGTTTTTTATACCTTCTTCTCTCTTACTATTTTTACATTATATCTTTTAATTATATACAATATTTTCTGGATGCTTTATGTCATTAATTTTTAGATTCAATGTTTCTTTAACTGATATATGAAATTCTTCTATCATATCTTCGGTGCCTGCAGTTCTCTCTTCAATCTTTTGTATGCTTTGATGATATGAGTATCTTTTGTTTCTGTTCTCTTCCTTAGGTTTTCCATCTCCAGGATTCCCTCAGTTTGTGTTCTATCTGTTGCTTCTATTTCCACTTTCAAGTCTTGCATAATTTTATTGGTTTTCTTTACCTGTTTTATTCTATCTTTCTGAATATCTTTAAGTGATTTATTTGTTTTCTCTTTAAAGACGTTTACCTGAATGTACTTTCCTGTATTTTATTAAGGGATCTCTTCACTTCCTCTTTAAAGGCTTCTATCATCTTTAAGATATTGAATTTAAGGTCATTTTCTTGTGTTTATGTTGTGTTAGGATACCCAGGACTTGATTTTGTAGGGTAGGTGTGCTCTGAAAGTGTCATATTGCCCTGGGTTTTGGTTTTTGTTCTTTTTCAAGGGCCTTTAGCTATTTAGATGGATTTGGTCCCTGGATGTTCCTGTTATAGTAGGTATTGGGGTGGGGTTTAACTTCAATGGTCCTGTTATGGCATGCCTCTGATGGCTATCCTTGGCCTGCATGGGTTTAGTATCTATAATTCTGTTAATTTCAGTAGCTGTAGTTCTGATAATCTAGAGAAGTGGTGGGAGAATGGAAATCCCCAGAAGTAGCAGGCTGTTCAGGGTAGTTTGAACAGATGACTTAGTAAGCAGGGAAGACGTATAGGGGAAGTTATGCTTACCTGTATGTTTCAGACTCTGCAGACCTACTGAAGGTGGGAGGAGAGTTGGAGTGAAAGAAGTCTCCTGGCCATTCATTGAACTGACTGCAGGGTCCCCAATGAAGGAGGTAGAGAAAAGACCAATGGAGCTGAAGGGTTTGCAGCCCCCTAGGACGAACAACAATATGAACTAACTAGTACCCTCAGAGCTCCTAGGGACTCAACCACCAACCAAGGAGTATACATGGTAGGACTGATTGTTCTGACAGCATATGTATAGTAAGGATTGCAAAATCCATCATCAATGGGAGGAAAAGTCCTTGGTCCTGTGAAGATTTTGTGCTCCAGTGTAGGGGAATGCCAGGGCCAATAAGTGGGAGAGGGTGAGGTGGCAAGGGGGGGAGAGGGGAGCCAAAAGGGGAGTGAGAGTGAGTTCCAAGACAGCTAGGGCTATACATAGAAACTCTGTCTTGAAAAAACAATAAATAAATAAATAAATAAATAAAAATTAAAAATGGCCATCTTGCTGAAAGCAATCTACAGATTCAATGCAATCCGCATCAAAATTCCAACTCAATTCTTCATAGATTTGTAAATTGTTTTGGAATATCCAAAAACACAGGATAGCAAAAACTATTCTCAACAATTAAAGAACTTCTGGAAGAATCATCATTCCAGACCTCAAGCAATACTACAGAGCAATACTAATAATAACTGCTTGGCATTTGTACAGAGAGAGGCAGGTAGATCAATGGAATAGAATTGAAGACCCTGAAATGAACCCATACACCAATGGTCACTTGATCTTTGAGAAAGGAGCTAATATCATCCAGTGGAAAAAAGACAGCAGTTTTAACAAATGGTACTGGTTCAGTTGGCAGTTGGCATGTAATAGAATGCAAATCAATCCATTCTGATATCCTTGAACAAAGATAAGTCCAATTGGATCGAGGACCTCCACATAAAACCAGATACACTGAATCTAATATAAGAAAAAGTAGGAAAGAGCCTTGAAAACGTGGGCACAGGGGAAATTTTCCTGAATAGAAGAACATTAATGGTTTATGCTCTAAGATCAGAACTAGGCAAATGGTAACTCATAAAACTGCATAGCTTCTGTAAGGCAAAGAACACTGTCAATAAGACAAAATGGCAATCAACAGATTGGGAAAAGATCTTTACCCATTGTCCATCTGATAGAAAAGTAGTATCCAATATATACAAAAAAACTCAAGAAGTTATATTTCAGAGAAACAAATAACCCTATTAAAATGGGGTACATAGCTAAACAAAGAATTCTAAAGAAACTCAAATGGCCACAAAGTACCTAAAGAAATGTTCTCCATCATTAGTCATCAGGAAAATACAAAACAAAAAACTGTAAGATTCCACCTCACACCCATCAGAATGGCTAAGATCAAATAATCAGATGACAGCATATGCTGGTAAGGATATGTAGAAAAAGGAATACTCCTCCATTCTTAGTGGGATTGCAAGGTGGTACAACCACTCTGGAAATCACTATGGCAGTTCCTCAGAAAACTGGATATAGTACTACCTGAGGACCCAGCTATACTAATTCTGGGCATATACCTAAAAGATTCTCCAATATATAATAAAAACACATGCTCCACTATGTTCATAGCAGCCTTATTTATAAAAGCCTAAAGCTGGAAAGAACCCAGATATCCTTTAACAGAGGAATGGATACAGAAAATGTGGTACATTTACACAATGGAGTACTACTCAGCTATTAAAAACAATGACATCATGAAATTCTTAGGCAAATTGTTGGGACTAGAAAATATCATCCTGAGTGAGGTAACCCAGTCAGAAAAGAACACACATAGTATGTACTCACTGATAAGTGAATATTAGCCCCAAATCTTGGAATACCCCAGATGTAACTCACAGACCACATGAAGCTCAAAAAGAAGGGAGACCAAAATGTGGATGCTTTCGTCCTTCGTAGAAGTAGGAACAAAATATTCACAGGATGTAGAAGGTTAGAGGAACTTTGGAGAGAGAGAAGATGGGAAGTGGGAGGGGCAGGATCAGGTATGAGAGGAGCTGGGAATGATATACAGAGGGTCAGGAATTTGAACAGATGTGTGTAGCAATGGGCTATGGGAACTGAGGGTAGCCACCAGTAAGTCATAGTAAGAATATCAATATCAACCAACCAGACCTCTGAGAGCTCCCAGGGACTAAACCACCAACCAAAGAATACACATGGAGGGACCCATGGCTCCACCTGCACATGGAGCAGAGAGGATGGCATTGTCTGGCATCAATAGGAGGGGAAGCAATTCTTCAGGTATATATAGTGAGTGCTTTGGAACCAGGCTCTAAACCAGGCAACATAGTCTCCAATCACTAGATTCCAGGGTCTTGGATATTGTTTAATCTGGGTAACTGAACTGTTTAGTTGAGCAATTATTGAAACTTTCTGTAGGGATTTTCCTAACAGGATGATTACTTCCCAGAGCCCCAGAGAAATTTGTGTTCAATCTGAAAGATAAACCAAATATATTTGGTGACTGGGAGAATACTTTTATCTTAAATTTTGTGGCATGACTGGGTTCTTTCCAGCTTCTTTCTATTATAATTAAGATTGCTATGAACATAGTGGAGCATATATCCTTGTTGGATGTTGCCTCATAAAATTGCAAAGCTTCAATAGGACAAAAAAGTAACCAACCGATTGTAATAGAGTATTAATATCCAATATATATTAAAAAAAACTCAAGAAGTGAGATTCCAGAGAACCAAATACCCCTATTAAAAATAGGGTACATAGCTAAGCAAAGAATTCTCAACTGAGGACTATTGAATGGCTGAGAAGCACCTAAAGAAATGTTCACTATCATTAGTCATCAGGGAAATGCAAATAAAACCAACTGTGAGATTCTACCTCACACCAGTCAGAATGGCTCACATCAAATCCTCAGGTGACAGCAGATGCTAGATCTTCTCTTATATAAACTTTCAAATTCTCTCACTATTCTCCCACAAACCACTTCCAAGAATCAATTACTTAAGATCTACATATAACTGAAGGATAGGAAAGGGAGAAGAAAAGTTAATTATATTTTAATTAAAAAGTAAAGTAATAATGAAAAAATAATTTTTAAAAATCTTAAAAAAATGAAACAAAACAAAGCGAATTCTGATCCCTCCTAGTGAAGAAAGAAATAGGAATATAAAAAGTATGCAACCTCTATCTTTCAGACTCAAACTGTGCTCCTAGATCTATTCAAACTTCTAGTCTTGTGTTTACATAATGTTGACAGATCTGAAGATGTTTTATTGCTAGTGTTCAACATAGTATAGACTGAAAAACTAACATTTTTAACCTATTAAGAGTAGTAAGATGAGCTGTGAAATATTTTTTATTTTTAGAAATATTTGAGTGTGATTCATAATTTACATTGACATAGTTCTTATGAATTTGAAACAACTAAACAAACAACCTAAAAGATATATGTGTGTCTCTGTGTGTATGTATGTGTGTTTGTGTGTGTTTGTGTATATGAGTTTTAGGGGGATGACTATCATTCTGTCCTTTCAGAATTTCTAATGGACTAACAATTTACATATCAGAATGAAGAGAATGGTGGAGGAGATGGGGAGGAAAAGAAAGAGAGAAGGGAAGAGAGAGACAGAGGGAGAGACAGAGAGGGAGACAAGAGAGAGAAAGAGAGAGAGAGAGACAGACAGACAGGCAGACAGAAAGAATCTCTGATTGATTGGAGATAATAAAACCACACGGGATATTGTCCTGAGCTCTATGCAGATGGCAGACACATACTTCAGATGACCAACATTATCCATGTGCTTTTGAACTATTTCACTATATCCATCATCATTTATAAACTTCCAGGTGACTTGGATCACATCTTATCTGGTCCTTGAGCATATGTCTAATCTTCAATTTTAATTGGATCTATTTTTACCAGTTTTATGGAAATCATCCTACTTAAATTACCTCTGTGCACTTTGTCTAATTAAGGATGTGATTTCAGAGTATTTGCACTCAGGAGGATGTCCATGTTTTACATAAAAGTTAACAAGATCCATCAATTTATAAAAACAAGACAAGAGTTTTACTCAATGGACAATTCCTTTTAAATTCTTGCTGTAGATGGTTATTTGACGAAGTATCTGTAAGACTTTGGTTTGCAAAAGTAAAAAACACAGAGCTTTACTGTCATTTTCGAATGATGAGAAATGCCTGGGTAAGTGTCTTCTGACCATGGTCATTATTCTAACATTTTTCTCTTTACTACATGATGGTTTCCCAGCAATTTCTTACTGTACTTTTAAGTGTTTTAAGTTGCATAATGAACTCCAGATACAAATACTGAATATTTAAGAAAATCCATCTTACATTGCCATCTGATAATCAGTAATTTCATTAAAAGAATGTATGAAGTCATTGTGCATTAATATAAAAGAAAACTATTACAGAAAAGTCTTGCTGTTTTATAGAAGTTTCATTTTGTAAGTGAGAGCAATATCAGGTAGCAAGGTTGACTAAAATGTTATCCATAAAATAAAAATGGTGATCATTTTCTTTCTATGCCAACTAATTAATAGGTTGTACTTGTGACATTCTTTAATTTATTCAATATTTGCAAAATATGCAAAAGTGTATATAAAGAATTTAAGTAAAAGATATAAGGATTAAAATACTTTATGTAACATATACTTACATTTTAAGTTTATGTAATATTTGTATACAATATTAACAGATATACATGCACATATATGCATATATATTAAGTCATATAGAAGATATACAGTAGATAAGTAGGTAGGTAGATATAGATATAAATACAGATATGTAGATATAGAATGTGTAGGGTAAATATATGTAAATACTTTTTGTAAGCATGTTAAAAGATTTGCTTACATTTTTAATTTTAAAAATATAATATAAATATATTTTTCTCTCTTTTCTTTACTCACTCCAAATCCACCCCTACATCCTTCAAATTCTTTCATTTTTTGATGTATTTTTATATAATTTATGTTACATCTACATAATTTATATTAATTTATGCACATATATGCATATATTCATAAATATGTGTATGGATGTTTTTCTGCATTGATGTGAGCCTACCAGCTGCATGTAATACATTTAGATGCAAGAAGAAAGTGTTATATTCCCTGCAGCTTAAGTTATAGATGACTGTGAGCCACTATGTGGGTACTAGAATATGAACCCTGTTCATGCACATGATCAGAAAATGTCCTTGACTACTAAAAGATCCTTTCTAGTCCCTCTCCTAATGTTGTAAAGCTTTTTCCTTGAATGAATCATAATTAACCTGTTTGAATCATGAAGACTTACCTTAATATGTTTTGATATTTTATTTCACTAGAAATATATTTTAATATATTGAAATCATATACAATTCATTTTTATAAGAAATAATTGGTTATCAAGTATGTAAAAATACTTAATTCATAAAAGGAATACTCCTTCTAGTTAGACATCCTATTTAAATTTCATTTCCACTACTCATGCATTTAAGCAGAAAACCAAGAACAAAGTAATAAAATTTAAAGTAAATTAATAAAACTATTATAAACATTAAAATTTCTTATTGATCATAGACATTAAATGATCACCTTTAGAATTACATAAAACCTGTGTTCAGACTCATCAGAAGTTTACAATTCTATTTGTGGGTATTTAAAAATCTGGTTTTAAATGTTTTATTATGAAAAATGCATTAAGTTATATTCCTCCCAGAGGATTCATTCTTTCCTCTAGGCTTAGGAAGAACTTGATGTATTTAATCAAATGTAATATGTGTGCCTTTAATGGGTGTTTCTTTGTCATGTTGCAACATATGATGTTGATACAATACTCTTGAGTATCTTTTCACATTCTTTTATAGTTTGAATAAGAAAAGTTATAAAATGCATGCATATTAGTATACATGTTCAAAAATGTGAAAATATGAGGCACATTCTGAAGGACTTTAGGATGTAATAAACTTACTTCCATATTTCTACAGGAATTAAAATATCACAAGAATCTGTTTTAGACATAGATATTGAGTTTTAAGAGTCACAAACTATAATATTTAAATATTGTTAATGCTTCCTTTATTTTAAAGTTCCTAATAAACGCTTTAAATTGGAAGTCCATGTGGAATGTGGGTTGTTCTTCCTGTATTCCAGACTTTTGCCCTAATAACCATTTATCAGAGAGTGCATACCGTGTTTGTTCTTTTGTGATTGGGTTACCTCACTC
>NW_022196904.1:75490822-75498622 GCF_008632895.1 Mastomys coucha
GGACTGCACATGGAGGGGTCTGATTGTTCAGGCAGCATGTGTATAGTAGAGGATTGCAAAATCGATCAATAGGAGGAGAGGACCTCGGCCCTGAGAAGGTTCTGAGCCCCAGTGTAGGGGAATGCCAGGGCCAGAAAGTGGGAGAGGGCGGGGTGGCAGGCATGGGGAAGGGGGAATCAACAGGGGTTTGTTTTTGTTGTTTTTGTTTGTTTCTTTGTTTTTTGGAGGGGAAACTGGGAATGGAGAAATTCGCATGTAAATAAAGAAAATATCTAAAAAAATAAAAAAATAAATAAATTGGAAGTCCAGTGATAAATGTTCATACTTGAAAACCTATATAGAAGAAAATTACAGAATGTTCAAGCATATTTAGGAATATAATTATTAATTTATAATGCAATAAGAACTCCAAAAATGAGGCCATGGATTTGAAGAAGAGCATTAAGGGATTTATTGAAAGTTTTGGAGGGATATAAATGTAAGGAAGAATTATAATGATATTATACTCTAAAAATTAAAAATAAGTATCCACAAAAATAGCAATAAGCAACACAGAAACCCATTAAGGTAGTGCAGGTACCTTAAATTTATTTATTTATTTTTGTCTTCATGCTATGGAAAGAATTCTCACTAATATGGTCAGTGGAATTAATGAATTGTGATTGTAAATTTGCCTCATAAAAATCTTTTTAAAAATTAAAAGACTTATTTTTACAATACAAACTTTTCCTTTTGTATATGATTAAAATTGTATATATAGTGTTATTGAATATTATAAAATATTTTCCTGCATAAATTGAGACTGGAAAGTTATTTTGATCCTTGCATCCATTAATATGTGAAAATCATTAACTGTTATGTTGAAATTTTCTCCAATGAAAGGTTAAATTATGCTTCACCAAGAAGTTTGATATACTTAATGCACTAACATAAAATCATTAACACATATAATACCTACAAATATTTTTCTGATTTTTAAAATTTATCAAGGTTATTCACATGTATTTAATTGTGATGTCTTTGTCTTGCTTTGCTATGTAGAACAAAATTTTATTTCTAGATAATAAAGACATACATTTCTATTAATAAAGACACAAAATTTTCTTTAATGAATTTGTCCATGAAACTCTGATACTGGACTACTTAATTCCAGAAGGCATTTAAACGTTAACCAGTGTCCTTATTTGTCACTCATGTGCTCTGATTTCCTGCTGTGAAAAAGTTTTCTATGTAAGTAGCTTAATTTTGGAAATCAACTTTCATCTTAGTATTGGACTTTTTGTCATATTGCTATTCGTCTTAGATCCTTTTATTTCTGTGGCATCAAATTTGTTTACTCTTCTAATACATTTTAATTAAAATCTTGATACATCATTATACCTTTCTTCTTGTCTTTCTAGCTGCTTCTTCGTAACGTCCTTTCAGCTCCTACCATATTTTCCTACTATCAAATTGATATCTTTTTTCATTTGATTATTATTGTTACATATATGTATTATATATGTGAGTCTGTGCACAAATATATAAATACAACCTAAAGAGTCTGTATAATTTGTTTGCTAGATTGTTTTGTGTACATGGTCTCAGGATTTTGTAACTATGTAGGGAGCTCACCTTTGGGTGCAACTCTCCTGCTCTCTGATGTCTTTTCTTGCTGTGACATCAGTTTAATAGCTTTTTACCACTTTAGTTATATAAGTGATAGCTTTTGCAACTCTCTATGTTAATTTATTGATTTTACATTTTAAACATTCCATCTTTGAGATTCTGCTCTAATATTTACTTTGTATCTTACTAATTGGAAGCTTAATTTGTGTTATTGCTTTTTATTCCTTGATATAAAAGCTTTCGGTAAGTATATATATTATTTTCATTTGAAGATTACTAGTGTGGATGTTTATTATGATTAACTATCCTTTAGTGACGAACATGCTGAAAACAGAAATAGTGATATGGTATCTTTTTGACTTGATCTATTTTCTAAGTTGACTTTATTTTCTCTAACTCCTTCACTGGGGACCCTGCACTCAGTTCGATGGATGGCTGTGAGCCTCTACATCTGTATTAGTCAGGTACTGTCAGAGCCTCTCAGGAGATAGCTATATTTAGGCTGGCTTACCCTTCCTTCAGTCTCTGCTCCATAGTTAATCTCGGCAACTCCTCCCGTGGGTATTTGGTTCCCCCTTTTAAGAAGGAATGAAGTGTCTACCTTTTGGTCTTCCTTCTTCTTGAGTTCCTTGTGGAATGTGGGTTGTTCTTCCTTTCTTCCTTAACCTATTTTCAAAATTTAATTTATAACTCTTTTATGATTTTTCCCATTTTATTATTGATTATCTGTTCACTTTGAAGTTGGAAAAATTGGGGGTGACTTTGTCTGTTACTTGTTAAGACTTATTATGTTTCACTAAGTGATGTTCCAGGATCGTTTCACTTGGTATAATATGCTTCAGGATGATCGATGCTGCTGCAAATGGAAGAAAGAAGGAATGCAGGTTCTTCACAGGCAAAAGAACTGATGAGTCTCATTGGTGGAGAGTAATTGCTACATACTTCTCCTGACACTTTTGAGGTAAATTTTCCATGTATTTCTGGTAGATTCTATTGATACATGATGCAAATACCTCGAACTTTTAAAATTGGTTTTCAACATAATTGATGACTAAGTATTAAAACAGGTTTAAATGTTTCTATTGTAGAATTTATTTAAAATCTGGGATTGTATTCATTTATATGGAGATGCTCTGATAGTGGAAGCACAGGTATAATTGTAATTGGTTCCTTTTATTGCCTTTTTATTTTGTAATGATCTTTGACTCCAGTGGCCTTTTAACCTAAATTATGTACTGTGTTAGAGTAATTTTAAGAGCTCAACAAGCAGTACAGTATAATGAATCCACTCAAGCTCCAAGTTTCGACTCACTTCAGCTTTAGTAGGACTCTTTCTTTGTAATTGTGATCTCACACAACCTTGAAAAGTCCTTATGCTATATACCACTTTGTGTATTCTTTCTGCTTACTATATTATCATTTTACTTCTAACATACTTTTGTACATTGAACATATATAAATAGTAAGAGTTTTCAAATATTTTCATAGATATTGAAAATTTACAACACACCTGAGGAGACACCTTGTAAAAGTAGCTAGGTCTAGCTCTTCAATAACCAGGGATTTTCAACCACGACCATCCTGTTGTTGTAGTACAAAAGTGGTGTTGTATAATTATGCTGACATGGTCATCACGGACATTGTGAAAGGATGCTCTTTGTAAGTGACCATCATTCCTTTTCTGTAACACACTGCAGATGTAATTAAAGTGTGCTTTAATTAATGCTGCTTCCTGATCTGATCTCCAGTTACTCATTCCAAAATGCCATCTTACAATGCTGCAGAAGGTGACTCTGATGATGTCACTAGCACCAGGTTTCCTGAAACTTTGCAAGGACTTTCATCTACTGATAACAAACCTGTATTCAGTGTCTTTTGTACTACAAATACATTAGGTGATGTATTCTTAAATTTGGTTTCACATTTTAATTTTTCTGCTAACTTTACATGATTCTAAATAATTTGTGAGCATTTTAGACTGTGATTTGTTGGAAATCTCAAATATAGTACAGATATGCTTACATATACAAAAGATGCCAAAATATATTCAAAAAGTATTTGAAAGAATATTTTTTCTCTCTTAACATCTTGACAAAACAGTTTACTGCCATTTTTGTGATGAAATAAATTATGCAAATAAGGATTAAATGTAGTTAATATTCACTAGTTAATGTCATTAAGGAATATTTTCTCTAAGCACTGTGCATTTCATGCTGTTAGAATTTTTAGGTTCCCAAAATAAAACATTCAGTTCATCTTATTTTTCAGAAAGAAAAAAGTAAGTATGGCTATCTTACCATGTGAAATTCCTTTGTGACCACTTCTCTGTCTGTTTCATAGCTGCTTTGTTCAGATCATCTTAGGATGATTTTTTCTAATTAATTAATGTGTAATATCTTTGATTGCCCACCATTCCCTATCATGTACATATGTATGGATATATAAAAATAATCATATAACATAAATGCATTTCATAGGTAAATTTATTTATATACATATGTAGAGATACATAAAACCAAATTTAATAATAAATTTCTCTGAACACTCCTATTTGATACAAGTGGTTTATTTGGAAGAAGAACTTGTCATATTTTAATCAACTTATTATTTATTAAGGCAAGAGGTTTACTAGACAGATATGGAAATTAATCATAAGTACTTAACAACATACAATACAATTAGAAAGACAAGCCCATCTATGTGAGTTAACAACTAAGCATGTTAAAAAAAAATGTAGACAAGCCAAAGAAATAAATGCTTGATTTTTCAAACAAAAGGTTGTTTTTAGAAAATAGACACAAAGCATTTTAAGAGAAATGCTATTGATCTATCCACTATATTAAGTTATTCTCCGTTCTAATTTTTTTTTTTTTCAGAAAACCTGCACTTAAAGAAAATGGCCAACTCCACCCTGGTGACTGAGTTCTTCCTGGAGGTTTTTGCTGAGTCTTGGGAGCTCAGGATCCTTCTCAGTGCGCTGTTCCTGCTGGTGTACCTGGGCAGCCTGTTAGGGAACCTTACCATCATCATTGCTACTCTAGTTGACCAGACCCTGAACACACCCATGTACTTCTTCCTCAGGAATCTGTCTATTGTAGACATGTGCTACGTTTCTGTCACTGTCCCAAACGCTTGTATCAACTCTCTCACTGACCACAGGAACATTTCTGTGGCTGGGTGTGCAGCACAAATCTTTTTTGTCTTCTTTTGTGCATGTGTAGAGATGTTTTTTCTCACCATCATGGCCCAGGACCGCTATGTGGCCATCTGCAAGCCTCTCCTCTACCCTGTGATCATTAACCACCAATTCTGTGTTCAGATGACACTGGCTTCCCTGCATATTTCCCTTGTCATTGCAAGTGTGCATACTTTCAAAACTTTCCAGCTGTCCTTCTGTCATTCTAACGTGGTTCCTCAGTTCTTCTGTGATATCCCCTCTTTGTTGAAGCTTTCGTGTTCAGATACCTTTAACAACAAACTTTTAATGCTTATCTCTGCCATTATCATTGGTTGTAGCTGCTTTACATTCATCGCTGTATCATATGTTCGGATATTATCAACTGTGTTGAAGGTTCCTGTCAAAAGAGAGCGAGGGAAAGCCTTTTCCACCTGTGTCCCTCACATTGTTGTGGTATCTGTGTTTCTTAGTTCTTCTACCTATGTGTATCTACGACCTCCAGTAGCAACATTAGAAGTAGTGAAGGAGATGACTCTTTCTGTTTCTTATACCATTGTCCCGCCATTCTTAAATCCTATCATCTATAGTCTTAGAAACAGACAGATAAAGGAGGCTGTGAAGAAAGTAATATTAAGAATTTCTTTCACATTTGAATATAAAAGAAATGAGTATTTATCAGAGTTTTCTAGAGTAAGAAAACCAAAAAAATAAAAAATATTCATACACAAACACACAGGCACACACACACAAATGCATACTACCACCAATACCACTACCACCAATCCTACAAAGCATTTTCCCCTTTTATTGGAGACATATTTTTTTCAGATAATGGATCCTGGTTATATTCTCCTCCTCTATTATTCCTAGTTTCTCTAGGATAAAACAAGATAAAGATAGCACAAAACAAGTAAAGAAATTGAAAATAGTAAAAGAAAGGCACACACACATACACACACACACACACACACACACACACAGTAGATATAGAATCAGACCTACTTGTTCAAACACTGAAGAAGCTCATAAGAGCAGCAAAATTAAAGCTGTAGTATAAACTCAAAGGACTTATAGAGAGATAGATAGAGAAATGCATACTCACATATATGATTAAACAATATGTTTTTTTTCTGTTGACCATCTACTGATGGACATGAATAATTCCTTTAAGAATAATTTGTTTACCCAGTCAGATTCCCTTGGGGCAAACTAAACTTATGCTTGAAAGTGATTATCAATTAGAGATTGTCTCTAAACTAGAGATAAATGCATGTGCCCACTTCTCATTTCTGCTCCAGTCTTTTTATGAAGAGAAATATGTAGACCCATGCATGCTAACTCATCTCTGTGAATTCATTCATGCATACATCATGTTGATATAGGGTAGGACATCTTATTTTTATTTTCCATCATCTCTGGCATCTTATGTCTTCTTCCTCTTGCATAGGACTTCCTAATCCTAGAGGAAAGGAAAGAATTTGATGAAGATGTACTATTTAAGCTGATAATTCCATGGTCTCTCACTTTTTCATAATATCTGGCTACGGGTATCTGTATTTGCTTTAATATGTTCCAGGAAGAAGTTTCTGATGATGGCTGAGCAAGTCACATATACTTCTATGTGTATAGAAGATTGCCATAAGCAGTCATTTTATTATTAAGTTTTTTTAAACTTTATTTAATTTAAAAATTTTATAACAGTAATATCTGGTTTTATCATAGGTCCTCGATGTATCTATTTTCAGGTTCTTGTTCAGCTAGGCAATGGGGAATATAGGCTTCATCTCACAGAGATGGCCTTAAATCTAATCAGATATTTGTTGGTTACTTTCACAAACTTTTTGTTGCCATAACCCTAGCAAATATTGCAGCTGGGACCCCACTTTATATCAAAGTATTTGTGGTTAGATTAGTGTTTATATTTCTGTTTTGCTGAGATGGAAGGTACTACAAATACACTATAATGTAGGAGTTAAATATGTTGTAGGCACCAGCTTAACATTTCCATGTTCAGTGAGATGAACTGTATGTATTTTCAGCAATGAGACATTATTGTTAGTTTTTGGACAGCAACCTATTTTCTTGGCAATCACCTTGACGGTTGTAGGGGTTTTCCCTGGATTCCTTTGGCAAAGTATTTACTTTGTCATAAACTAATCCTGGTCCTGGGAGCATAATTTGATGACAATAGGTGGCCAGGTGGAACTTTGTCTCCCCCATTATTTGGTCATTTTTTTTTTTAGATTGCCTCTTTGTGTATATATATTTCAAGAATATTCTACTGAGTTAGATTTCTGTGATAGTCTCCCATAGGCACTGATTTTTAGCTGTGTCTCCCCATAATCCCTACCTGTTCCCCTCTGTTTTTCCATCACCCCAATCCACCATTCACTCTTTGTTCTACTTCATTTTTCTAATGTTCTCTGACTCTCCCCACCTACTCCCTTACCCTGTATCAAACTTGTGTGGTTCTATGGATTGTACACTGGTTATTGCTGACTAATTTAGGCTAACATTCACATATAAGGGAATTTATACCAGATTAGTCTTCCTAGATCTGGGCTTCTCCACTCAGGATGATTTTTTTTTTCTAGTTCCATGCATTTACTGATATTTCATTATATCAGTTTTAAAATTTGTTTATTTATTCTTCTGTCATATAATACATTTTAACTGCATCTTCCCATTATCCCTAATTCTCACTATATACCTTCTCCCCCAGATCAACTGCTACTTCATTTCTCTTCCAAAAAGAGCCGGTCTCTCAGTGCTATTAATTGAAGGTGCTATAAAATGATGCAATAAAACTATGCATATAACCTCATATGATGACTGGATGAGGCAGCTTAAAAGGAGGAAAAAGATATCACAAGCAGGCAAAAGAGTCAGGAACGCGACCATTCCCGCGGTTAAGAATCATTTTTAGGCCGGGCGGTGGTGGCGCATCCCTTTAATCCTAGCCCTTGGGAGGCAGAGGCAGGTGGATTTCCGAGTTCGAGGCCAGCCTGGTCTAC
>NW_022196904.1:75498645-75503008 GCF_008632895.1 Mastomys coucha
AAAAAAAAAAAAAAAAAAAAAAGAATCATTTTTAACACTTGACTAATATGCCCTTGTGTAAATGTACCACATTTTCTTTTTTTATGTTAACATCCTACAGTTGTATGAATATTTATGAAAGTTTTGAAATCATAAAACAAGAAAAAAACCAAACAATTTCCCAATACATCTTCACAAATAAGTCACCATTTACATAATTTTAATAGTGCTTTGGAGATGCTATAAAATAAAGTATTATGGATATAATGTCAATAAAATATGTCAAAACTAAAATGGTTAAATGCTGTGCTATGTACTATGTATGTCTGAAATATATGGAGCAAAATTTTGAGGAGAAATTTTTTGAATTTTTTTATTATTTTTTTAATTTTTTTATTGTTTGAATTTTTATCCATTGATTTGTTTATCAGTCTGCTCAGTTACTAACTGACAAATAACTATGACCTTAGATTTTATGATCTCATGTTTACAAATAGCAATTAATCATTGCCTAAGGACATAGTAGTTATCATACTACATTTTCAAATATATGTGATCATGTATCCAGTATGAGTAATATTCACAAAATTAGGAAATGATTATGGCAAAAAACACAGATTTTATTAAATTGCTTTCATTATAATCCCAGAAGTGAAAACTCTAAATATTCAGTTACTGTTTTGAAATTAAAATATTATATGTGGAATAGTTTTATTTCATTACTCCAACTTATGAAAAATTTTAAGGATTTATTTGTTTTCTTTTTATTATATGTGTATTGATGTTTTGCCTGTATGTGTATTTATATTCCATAAACATTCAGTACCTTCAGAGGCCAGAAGGCATTGAGTCTTCTGCTAATAGAATTTCATGGAGACTGTTAATCAGTTCCACATGGATGTTGAGATCTGAACCAGGTCTCCAGCAAGAGCAGCAAGTGCTCTTACCTGATGGAGCATCCCTCTGGGTCCAGCATTTAAACTTTTAACATTTCATTTTCCTTTCATTAATAAAACAAAGGTTCACAATACCTTTTTAAATTATCAGAAATTCTCAGTATCTTTATGTTTCTATACAATTTGGCCATTCTCTCTCTCTCTCTCTCTCTCTCTCTCTCTCTCTCTCTCTCTCTCTCTCTCTTTCTCTCTCTCTCTCTCTATCTATCTATCTCTGTGTGTGTGTGTGTGTGTGTGTGTATGTAGGTCTTGGGGCATAGTGGTTCTGTAGGCTTTGATTTTTCTAAATGTATTTAATAATGGTTCTTAAATGCTTTAACTTCCCTTCTAGCCTACCTCCCACCAAAAATAGTGGAAATAAAAGGTTAATAGAGTTTTTAGAAATTGTTCTTTCGGGCAATTCTAATCTTTGTTATAAAGATATCAGAAGTTTATTTCTTCCAAATCAATAGCAATAGCTCAATCTACTTGCAAACACTGATCAATCAGCAACTGCAGTTCTATCCGGAAGAAACCACTAGGCTCTGACAATCAATCTGTGGCCACAAAAGTGTCAAGAACATGATCAGAAGTTCTTTGGTGGCATTTCTCTCTATGAAGTCATGACAAATAATGACCAGAAAAGAGTAGCACGGCAAACCAATACCATAAAGCATCATTCACTGTCTGTTGGTTATACTTATACTCTTTGCAAACATCACATGTCCTTTTCTGAGGCCACTCCCAAAAGAACCCCATGTGTCTGTTTTCAGTAAATCATCCTCCTACATGTCTGCTTCAGCAAACCATCATCTTATAAGATAGTTTCCTGAAAAAAAATCACATGACAAAATTCAGTCTCCAAAAATACCTAGAAATTTCCACTTCATATCCTACGTTCTGTTTAAAAAATTATTTTCCCTAACATTATAAATCTATATACATTAGGCCCAATAATAAGAGCCACAGAATTAAAACTTTATATCATACTTTAAACAAGCAGTATATGTACATGATAGTCAAACAATAAGCTAACAAAACAACTTAAATTGCTATCAATTATACAATAATTAAGCAGAATTATTCCTGAGGTATACCTAGGCTGTTTCAAATTTCTGACTCTTATGAATAGAACAGCAAGGAGTATGCTACAGCAAATGTCTCTGGAGTAAGATGAAGCAACATTTAGGTATATGTTACAGAATGATAGAGGTGGATTCCCATTTTTTCCTGGTTCTACATTTGCATATGTACCATAAATAGATTTGATTTTTATTTCCCTGGTAACTAATTGTGTTAGACATTTCTTTAAATGTTTCTTAGTTACATGGTTTCCTTTTTTGGAGAATTCTGTTAGAACTGTATACATTTCTTAAGTGCATTCTTTGCCTTCTTGATATGTAGTTTCTTGCATTTTTAAAATATTTTGAATATTAGCCCTCAACTGGAAATGAGGTGTGAGAAATCTTTTTCCCTATAGGCTTCCAGTTTATTTGAATGAATGATGATATGGTATAAAGCCCAACCAACTCTGTTTTTGAAGAAATTACATTTTTTTTTTTTGAGATGAGAGACTAAACTCCAGTATCAGTGGAAAAAAATCACAAAGTCATCCTGAGCAAACATCCTATGGTAACCCACATGCCTTAAGGCTACAATAGCAGGACCAAGGTACATAGAGATACATAAGACATCCTGCAGAGAATAGATAACCTGACTGTCTTATTTGTCAGGTGGTTCTGCCCTCTGTTCAAATCCTGCAGATTACACCTGAAATGCAGTTTTTTAAATATTAACTTGCTGGCTTATATGGAAATTCCCCAAGTTTGCTGTACCCACAATAAAATCCCCGAATCCATAGATTTAGGACTCTCACTCTGACCCACTGCTAAGGGGATGGTAGGACCCCTTTCTCCAGAGCTCATAATAAAGACGCTTGTGTGCTTTTCATAAGAATTGGCTCCTCAGTCAGGAATAGTATAGGAATAGTCTTTGGGTATCTAAAACTTGGAAATAACAGTAGAAGCTTCTTAGTTTCATTAGAGAAAATTTATTAATGGTTGATCTTAGATCATGTTCTAATGGTATTCTGTTAGGAAAGTCTTTTCCTTTGTTGTGGAGAGCCCTTGATGCCACATCTAGCATATTGTCAAGTATATTTACACTGGGCTCAGAGAACAAGGAAGTAGACTCAGATAAGAATATTTACATTTGGGCTAATGGAAGGCTGAAGGTAAATACAGAGGAGGAAAGTATGGTGTTCCTTTTATCTTGGTTATTCTTAGAAGTCCCTAGACACACTGACTATGGGAAATTGTTTATGGCCTTGTTTGATTACATTATCTTTGATCTAAGAAATGACCTTATTCTTTGCAACTAGCTAGAATGGTATAAAAGCAGACTGGGAAAAAAAAAAAAAAAACCTCTTCAGGACTGGCTGGAGTCATCTTATAATGTTGTCTAATTGCCTTTTCTTTCTTTAATCCTCACTCCCTGTTGACTGACTGAGCTGGCTTGTTCACTTTTCCAGTGAATTCATGGTTATTCCCAACTTTCTCTCAGATTCCAATATATCAATATTTATGTTTAAGTCTTTCAAACATTTGCAGTTGAGTTGTATTCAAGGAGATGTGGATCTATTTATATTAATTTTCTACATGTAGCTATTGTTAGATTCAAAAATCTAAAGTTCAGAAGGCAGCCCATGAGAATCAAGAGACTGGGATTGATGCAAATTGCAAGAGGATTTATGGAACCAATGTGCTTTGGGGGGTCTCCTGCACCAGTAGCCAGGAAGACCCCGAATGACAGAAGTTGGCGTCTTTTATATACTCAATAAGTAGTAGTATATTTTGGGGGGAGAGCAGTGGGGACCCTTGTGTCTTTTCCTGACATCAACAGGGGGAACCATCGACCTCAAAAGAGGAACTACCACATGCCCCTTTCTAATGCTCTCTTGTCCCTTCCTCATGTCTTCTTCCGTTTCTTAAGCTTTGTGGTTGGAACATGTTCTGTCCTACCCATGTCTCAACCCCTGCAGTTGGAACCTGCCCTGACTCAGTGGAACCTTTTCTAAATATGCTGCTTCAGGTAAATGGCTTGTATATTATATTCTCACATTCCCTGTACGTTTTATTTTCGTAATATCAAGATACAAAACCAGTACCATTTGTGGAAGATGGTGTCTTCTTTCTACTGCATATTTTTGGCTTCTCTACCAAAAACCAGGTGTTAGTAGGTGTATGGATTTATGCCTGGATTGTCAATTTGATTTTGTTCATTAATGCATTTACTTAATGTTGGTAGTGTGCTTTTATTTTTCTATTGTAAGATTGGAGAATTTTAGAATTAAGAAAAAAGGAGCATTTAGTAGAAATGTATTGGTAAGCCGGGCGTGGTGGCGCACGCCTTTAATCCCAGCACTTGGGAGGCAGAGGCAGGTGGATTTC
>NW_022196904.1:75503278-75572181 GCF_008632895.1 Mastomys coucha
TGACCCTGACTCAATCAGGGGTTGGGTCCCTCTGAAATTTTCCACTGTTTTTTGTTATGTTTCCTTGGCAAACTCTCTCACACACACACCCCAGTTTGTGGTTTTTCCCTTAAATACCCCTTACTCCTTGTAGTCTGGGTCAAACTCCACTGGCCTGCTAGGCTACGTGTTCGACCCTATATCTGGCGTGAATAAACCTCGTGTGATTGCAGCAAGATCGGTCTCTCATGAGTTATTGGGTAGTCATTTCATCCCGAGACTTGAGTGAGGTTCTGCCAAGTTCCAGGGGTCTTTCACTATATTTATGTAGTAAATTTTGAGGTCATCAATGGTGATACCATCTAGCACCTCTTTATTATTCATGGTTATTTTAGCTATCCTGTATGATTTTGTGTTGTTTTCTGTATTTGTCATTCCATATTAAGCTGAAAATTTTTCTTTCAAACTCTATGAAGAGTTGTGTTGAGATTTTGATGGTAATTGTATTGAGTTTGTTGATTGCTTTGGTAGAATGGTCATTAATACTATATTAATCATATCAATCTATGAGCATGGAAGATCTTTCCCATCTTCTGATATCTTCTTCATTTTCTCTTATTAACATCTTAAATACAAGTTGTCTTACTCAGTGTTTTCTTACTAGGAAGAGACACCATGACCACAGGAAATCTTATTTAAAAGAAGAAAGCATTTCATTGGTGATTGCTTACAGTTTCAGAAACTCAGTTTATTATTATTATTGTGAGAGCATTATAGCATGCAGGCAAACATGATTTTGGTAATTTTGGATTTTCTTTCTGCCTTTACTTAATTTGAATGAAGGTCTACGATTCCTATTGATTTCCTACAAGCAAAAACTGTTTCCCTGATTCTTAGTACTTTTTCTTTTTTTTTTTTTTACTTTTTTTTCCTGATTTTAGCCCCAGGTTTGATTTTTTTTTTTTTTTTTTTTTTTTTTTTTTTTGTCCATATACTCATTTTGTGTTCGATTGCTTCTTTTTATTCTTTTTATTCTAAAGCTTTCAGGTGTGTTGTTAAGTTACTAATATTAGATTTCTCTAGTTTGCTTGTTTGTTTCTCTGTTTTATTTGTTTGTTTGTTTGTTTGTTTTTTCAGACACTTAGTGGCCTGGCATAGCCTCTTACAAGCATCTTGCATTTAAAAAAATTAATTAAAAACAAAAAACCAGGCAGAGACAGGCGGATTTCTGAGTTCAAGGCCAGCCTGGTCTACAGAGTGAGTTCCAGGACAGCCAGGGCTACACAGAGAAACCCTGTCTCAAAAACCCAAAAACCAAACCAAACCAAAACAAAACAAATAAACAAAACAAACAAACAAAAACAACAATAAAACAAAAAACAAAACAAAACAAAAAAAACATTGAGTGTGTTTGTATTAGCCAATTACTCCTAGGCCTGTCCTAGAGTATGATTGGTATACTTAGGGGCACTCTTTTGAAGAAAACTCATTTTAACTTTCCCAGGAGATAACAATTGCTGCCACCTCCTTGGTTAAATGTGCCATTTTATATCCACTCTCTTTTTCTTTACGCCACCCCTCCCTTGGGTTTTGTTGTTGCTGCTTATTTTTTGTTATTTATTTATTTAGTCATGAACTCACACAGGTTTTCTGCATCCTGACAGTCGTGTTGTTAATTTTTTGCTTTGACTTTTGATTTCTATTTTTAATTTTTTGAGAGTGAGAGCAAGCATAAATTTGGACAACTAGCATGGTGAGGAGTGTCTGGGAGGAGAGTGGTTTCCAGAACAGTGACCACTCCTAATTGTTTCTATATGTATGTAATATTCTCTTTACTTTTCAGATGGAAATTATTCCAAGTATCAACTCTAACATAACTACTATTCATTTTTCCTGAGTTCTCCTTGTACATTTCACTGTGTGATTTCTTTCTTTTCTTCAAACTTTACCAAGTAAATATGACCTTTACTTAAGTGAGTGAAATGTCATAAGGAAAATTGATGAACTGCAGGAATAACTGAAAAGGAAAAAGAAAAGATGAACACCACAAATACAAAACTATGGTTTTAATGAATTTATATATACTTAAGGTATGTAATGAATATAGCCATATGTGATGAATTTTATTAAAAAAACAAGCTGACAATGCACATAAAATTCAAGACTATGCCATACCTCTACATGCAAAGCGAGGGACCTGCACCCATCAGGGACCACCAAGTGAGAATCTTAACCATACCTGCTAGCTCCTCTGAGAAAACCCAGCAGCAACCAGTTCAGCTCTGTCCCCTCTGCACTCTGTTCCCAGGTCCACAGATCTTCCTGAATCCCTTAGAAGCCTGCTGCCACCAGGGATGACCTAATGAGATTCCCATGACCCAATCACCTACCCACTGATTACCCCCAGCAAGCCCAGCAGCTAGGAGGTCTGGGCCATCCCTCTGCCCTCCATCTTTGGAACCATACCTTTATCTGCACTCTGAGAGGCCTGCAATCATCAGCAACAAACAGCTCTGTCTGTGTCACTGGAGGTCTTGCTGCCATTCCAGATAACCAGAGGCCTGAAGCCATCAGATACTACCACCTCTGCAGTCATATATCACTGCATCCCTGCTGTCACCTAGGACAAGCCCTAAATGCAATCTCAGACATCTGCTATCATTAGGGACTACTAGCTCCTCATGAATCCCTGAAGGCTTGTTGCTACCTTGGACAAACAGCTGTACCTGAAACACAATGACCTACACCTATCTAGGACAACCAGCAGTATCTATGTAAGGCCTGGTTCCATCTGGGTCTACCAAACTTGCCAACACCACAGACAACCAGATAGCTAATGGCCAGTGTAAGACACAATTAACTGGAAATATTCTACATGTCCCTCAACCAAAGAATGGATAAAGTAAAGGTGGTTCATTTATACCGTGGACTATTACTCAGCTATTGAGAACAAGGACATCATGAAATTTTCAGGCAAATGGATAGAACTAGAAAATATAATCCTGAGTGATATTACTCAGACCCCAAAGACATGGATGGTATGTACTCACTAATAAATGTTTATCAGACATAAAGTGCAAGATTCCCACATTAAAATCCACCAAATAAAAGAAACTAAATAACAATGATGGCCCAAGGAAGGATATTTAAACCTCACTCAGAAGGGAAAATAAAGTAATCTTCAGAGGTGAATGGAGGGAATGAACTGGGTAGGAGTGGGGATGGGGAAAGGGACAAGGGTATATTATCAGGCATAAGAAGAGCCAGAAGGAAAAGGCAAGAGAGTGAATGGAAAACAATATTCCAGGAGTGAGGTGGGGTGGGTGATACATTTCTAGGAATTGGCAGAGGCCTAGGATGGAGGAAGCTCTAGGAAGTTTATGAAAGTGACTCTAGCTGAGACTCCTAACAGTAGAGGATGTAGCCTGAAGTGGCGACCTCATGCAACCAGGTTGGACTCCTTCTGGGGGCATAAGAAAACCAACCTATCCACAAAATGATTGATGTAAAATCTGCCCTGCTTACTGGTCATGCAGGGACAAAGATGGAGCAAAGACTGAAGCAGTGGGCAACCAGTGACTGGCCCAACTTGAGATCCATCCCAAGGACAAGAACCAATCTCTGAAATGATTAATGATATTTTGTCATGCTTTTAGGTAAGATACCAAAGCTTTTAAATGCAGACTCCATTTTAAAGAACCTGACCTAAATTTGAACTCCGGTAAACTAACAGACTGATATCTAACATTAGTTTCCAAGTTGTCCCTCAACAAAACCCGAGCAGAGCAGAACTCCAGTCTCTAGGCTAATCCCCAACAAGACCAGCATTTCCAAGTTACACCCTCAATAAAATCAGTCTCCAGGTTATTCCCTCAATAAACCTGCACCTCCAGGTAACAAGCCCACCCCTTCCTAATAATTACCAAAGCAGAGGGGAACAGAAGTTAAGTTTATGATATGATGCCTAACACCAACCTATCATGTTAAAGGCCAAGTAACTTTCCAATTAGATGCCTACACTCATATTCCTGCTTGCCCCCTAGACATTCAGGGCTCCTCCATCACCAAAACCATCTTGCATGAAGTTGATGCATTGGAGGGAGGGGGTGAGCTTGCTCAAATAGAATAAAGATCTTTCTGTGACTTGCATCAGATAGGCTCTTGTGTGTGATTTGAGGGATCACTAACATTTCCCTGGCACAACTTTTTGGTGCGTTGGCCAGGTAGTTCCCCCATGACACACAGGACTATCAATCTGGAGAGTCTTAAAGCTGGTAAAACTAGTCTAGGTATTTGTGTTTATGTTTGTATTAGTGTGTTAAACTCCCTGCTTTTTCCCTTTCTGTGAGCTGAACTGTCTGAGCATTCTGTATGATATCTGCAGAGTAGAATGAAGCAAGCTTGTAAGGAGGTAAAGGTAGAATTCTTACAGTCATACTAAGCTGATTTATTTGTTTAGAACCTGGTGGCTTGTGATGCCATAGTAATTCTAGGTTTGAGCCATGCTGAGGATAGAAGTTTTCTACGTGCTCTGAGCAGATGAGTACTTGCGCAGTATCCCAAAAGCTTGTGGTTCATGTGGCAACTAATTTGTCTGAATGTTAGAAACTTTCTGTAAGATCCACAGAGAGTAATGAAAACTTGTGTAAAAATAAATGACTTATGTTGTCATGGTGACCTTTCAAGGTCTGTGTAAACATTTGTGCAGTATTGAGGGTCATCATATGTGTATGTGGGCACTACCTTCTGGTTGGTTCTTGTTGTTACAGGCTGTAATTTTTCCTGGTTCAGGTTTTTGTTGCTGGTTGTCTTTGTTCACTGATTCTAAATGGTGTCACATCTTTCTGGGTACAAGGCCTTGAATTTGTTTCGTGGCCACTTGCGGTTAAGATAGATGTATCTGGGAGCCTTGGCTATAGTGGGGCCAGGAGACTTCCTGAGTCTCCAGTCTGTGGTGGGTGTGGGCTCAGGGGAGCCAAGAGATGACTACCAATCTGTTTCTTTCCTTGTGGGTGTGCACCACTGTCTGGTTATTTCTCATTTCTGCCTGATAGAGAGAAAAAGTTAGACTTGTGTTTTGGGGTGGCATAGGGAGGTCTTTTTCATGAGTGGCACTTTCTGGCTGTTTCTTATTTCTACTTGAAAGACAAAGGAGGTTTTCTTTGTGTTTTTGTGTTTCTTGTAACAAGATGACTTTGACAAAGTAAGTTTGAAGAGGGGCATGAGAACCAAGTAAACAGGAATATCTCAGAAAAACACTGGGAGGCCTAGAATTTCAGTTGGGCTTAAGGTCAGTAAGGTTCAAAGAATTCACTGAATAACATCTGGCCCCAGGAGATGCCCCAACCACAGGGAATAAAGGTTCCAGGGGATGTCCCTACCACAATTGGGGCGGATCTCTCACCACCCCTTCTGTGTGTCAAAGCTATCTCCTCATCAGGGGCCACCAATGGACACAAAGAAGAATGGGCTCCACCAATGAGAGATAACCAACTCATACTGTTACCTAAAACCTATATTCTGAAAAAGTATAAAGAGTGGGTGCTTTTGTTTTGGGGGGGTCATCTCCTCTCCTTCGGGTCTGAGATGACTCCAGTGCACTGGAACAATAAAAATCTTCTTGCTTTTAGCATCGATCAGGCTCCACATGGTTCACTCAGGGGTCTTGGGTAAGCAAAGGCTTGACAGAGTCTCACAGGTGACTTTGACCAGACAACTTTGCCAAGATGACTTTGACAGGTAACTTTGAGGAGATGACTTTGACAAGTGACTTTGATGAAGTAACTTTAATTTTGACAGATTTATAAACATGAGACAGGCTACATCTACACATTCTACAGTTTTCCTTCACCACAGAAGAGTCCAGGAAGCTGGTTCCTAACCTCACAGGACAGTTCACCCACCCACCACAAAATATGCTTGCTTTCCCATGGTATACCCAGATTGAGGTTTTAACACCATTAAATGTAAAAGGAAGCACTTGGTCTACTGTCAGGCTCTGCTAGCAGGTCTCAAGGTGGCTGCAAGACGGTCGACAAATTTGGCCAGTTTATAATATTAAACAGAGAGACTAGCTTTACTAATCAGGTAGTACCAGATATTAAGAAAAAGCTTCAGATAGTTAAAGGTTAAGAAAAAAGAGTCAGGGAGATTAGTGACAGTGGCAGAGAGAGTATTTAACAAAAGAGAGATTATCTTAAAAAGGAGATAAGGAGACAGAAGCAACAGACTTACATTTTGATAAAGATTCTGTTGGCAGTCAAGGCCAAACTAGAAGATCCTAAGAGATGCCTAAAACAGATAGCTTCAGAAAAAGGAGATGGGGGGGGTGGATAAAGATCAAAAGACTCCCTCCCCAAGCCCAGGGTAACCCTAAAATAAAAGGGAAACCCACCAACATTTTTGTTGGTAATTAATAGTTTCAATATTCTGTCTTACTAAAACCTGAAAATAAAATCTCTCCATCACTTTATATATGACTTCCCAGTGGCAACAAAAACAAAACAAAAACTCAAGATCTTTTAGAGGCCCTAATAAATTTAGCTATTGAGCCTCCACTAAGAAGGCCTTACTGAGCAGGGCAGTGGTGGCACACACCTTTAATCCCAGCACTTGGGAGGCAGAGGCAGGCAGATTTCTGAGTTTGAGGCCAGCCTGGTCTACAGCGTGAGTTCCAGGACAGAACTACACAGAGAAACCCTGTTTCTAAAAACAAACAAAAAAGAATGCATGACTCCATGCAGAGGCAATGTGGTTCACCAATGGCAACAGCCTCATTCAAGATGGACAGAAGTATGGTGGGGCAGTGGTGATCTCAGACACCAAGATCATTTAGGCAGAGCTAGGAATGTCAGCCCAAAAAGCTGAACCAGAAGCTTTAACCAAGACATTTGAGATGAAAAAAGATGGCCTGTGTGTCTTTTCTACTGCTCATTTCTGTGGGGCTATTTATAGGGAGAGGGGCCTTCTAATGACAGAAAAAAGAACTACACTCTATCCCAGAGGGTAATAAGACAGCTGACTAGGTGACGAAAGAAATTGGGCCCCTCAGGTCCTTGATTATACTAGACCCAGGAGACTCCACACTCTCTGATCAGACAGAAGATGTGATATGGGCCAAAAACCTGCCCATACCTTAGTGTCAAAAGTTATGATAGAGAAAAAAGATCCATCATTCTTCACATGTGGAATCCTGGTGAATACAAGACTTAGTCTGCCAGTTGCACATCAAAATTAGAGAAGTCAATTTGGAAATAGCTAAATTTGTTAAAAACTGTAAGGTCTGTCAATTGACTAACACCAATGAGAAGAACCATGGTACTCAATACTGGAGCACAAAGCCAGGAGTCTATTAAAAAATGGACTTCATAGAGGTAAAAAAATAAAAAATAAAAAACAAAAAAAAATTAATTAGGATACAAATACTTGCTGGTGTTTAAAGATACCTTTTCACGATAGACTTTCCCAATTAAACATGAGATTGTGCAGATAATAACAAAGAAATTACTAAAAGAAATTCTTCCAAGATATGGTTTGTCTAAGTTTATAGGATCAGACAACAGACCTATGATCTGACTCCCAGCACCAGCCAATTCTGTTAAAGGCCATAGTAACTTTCCAATTAGGCACTTTCACTCATATTCCCTGCTTGCTGCTTACTATAAAGTTTTGCCCTGATAGACATTCAAGGCTCCTCCACTACCAAAACCTGTGTGAAGGTGATGCATTGGGGATTTGCGGGGCAAGCTAGCTTGAATAGAATAAAGTTCCTTCTGTGAGTTGCATCAGATAGGCTCTTATGTGTGGATTGGAGATCACCAACATTTCCCTGGCACAACACAGGCATGAGCCTAGCATAACTGCCCTCTGAGAGGCTCCATCCTGAAGCTGACTGAAACACATGCAGAGAGACCTAGAGTCAAATAAAACAAGGAGATTGAGAGTCATGTGGAAGAGTTAGGGGAAGGATTGACGGACCCTGAGGGAATAGGAATTCCACAAGAAGATAAAACACTACTCTAATTATAAACATAAAATCCCATGTATACATGCTGAAAAACCCAAATCAAATCAAACCAAACAAAACAAAACAATGGGGAAGCATTATTTGGGAGACACCCAAGAGTGGTTGCAAAAAAATATCAAGAGACATGGAAATGTGTTGAGATACCAAAGACAGAACTATATGCATAGTGGTGCATCAGAAAAGAAATAATTTAAGAAGAGATTGGGAAATCATTAAACTCAAGTGAAGCAATATTACAAAGCGGAATATAGGTAAATATGTCAAATCATTTATCACTGAAATTCCATAGAGAAAACTCTGAGAAGCAGCATATTGGAGAGTGGAGAAAATAAGCAAGAAGTTCTCCAGTAGTGAACCTGGCATCTTACTAAGGAAAGAGAAGTGAAGCTTAAACAGGCACAAGAAAGCTGCATATGTGAAAATCAAGGAACTTTCCCATTGTAAACTGCTGATTAATTTGTTTTCATATTTTCTCACTATGTCCCTTCGTTACTGATATAAAGAACACTTATTTAGCATTATGCTAAAGAGATAGATACGTCAACACTATTAATGATGGATGCATTTAATTATGACTTCAAAATTAATTACCAAGGACACTTGTCAATAACCTGAATTTTAGTTGATTTTGTTTCTTAAGTGCCAAATGTATTTATTCTCACCAAAACCTGATATAAGTCCACATAATTTCTAACCACAAAAGATCCCTTGCTCAGGACAAATAACTTAATCAAGAGAAAAGATATAAAAGGTTCACTGTTGCCTGAACATTCCCATCTGACTTCAGGATTTGAGCACAATGAAGATTCAGAATTGGGTCCATCTGTTTCCCCTGTGACTATATTCCTGCTTCCAATCACCTTGAATAAACTGAATGATCAAGTTAATAATTGTGCTGTCTATTTTATGTCATCTTGACACAAGCTGGAGTAATCTGAGAGGAGCGGATCTCAATTGAGATAATGCCTCTATAAGATCAGGTTGTAGACAAGCCTGTAGGACATTTTATTAATTAGTGATTAACGCAGGAAAGCCCAAACTGTTGTGGGTGACGCCATCTCTGGCTGGTGATCCTGGGTTCTATAAAAAGCAGGCTGAGTAAGGAAAGACAAGCAAACCAGTAAGTAGCACTCCTTCGTTGCCTTTATATCAGCTCACGCCTACAGGGTCAGGCTCTGACTTTGCCAGTAATGAACAGTAACTTGGAAGTTTAAGCCAAATAAACTTTTCCTCTCTAAACAGCTTTCATCATAGTGCTTCGCCACAGCAATGATAATTCTAAGACAAAAATAAATCAGAAACACAATAATGTAGACATAAAAGATAATGCTTACAAACACTGAAATGTCCCATATCCCCAATGTAGTCACAGGTAAGGTCATCCCTATTCATTTTTTGGTGTTCTTCCCTTATCCCAGGTCTTGATCTTGTCCTAGACATGTTTGCCACCTCCTCAACCCTGTCAGTTGCACATTTCCATTCATGTTCAAGGCCATCTAGCCATCTCTCTTGTCCTTTCCCATACCTTATATCAAACTTCCCATTTTGCTCCCCATCTACTTTCCTTCTCAGTTCCCTCCTTCCATCTGTCTCTTATGACTATTTTATTCCACCTTCTAAGTGAGATTCAAGCTTTCTTTCTTGGATCTTCCTATATGTTTAGCTTCTTTGGGTCTGTGGAGTGTAGCATGGCTAATATTGACTTATAAGTGAGTGCATAGCATGCATGTCATTTTGGATCGGACTTCATTCAGGATGATATTCTCAAGTTCCACTTATTTGCCAGAAAAACTCATGATGACTTTGTTTTTAAAAGCTGAATATTATTCCCTTGTGTAGATACACCACATTTCCTTTATACATTCTTCAGTTGAGGGACATCTAGGTTATTTTCATTTCTGGACTATTACGATAAATAAAGCTGCTATGAACATAGTTGAGCAATTGTATTTGTGAGATGTTGGAGTGTATTTTGACTATGTGCCGGGGAGTGGTATAGCTGGGTCTTGAGGTAGAACTATTTCCAGTTTTCTGAGAATCTGTCAAATTGATTTCGAAAATGGTTGGACAAGTTTGTACTCTCTCCAGCAATGAAGAAATGTTTTACTTGTTCCACATCCTTACCAGCATGTACTATCTCTTGAGTTTTTTATCTTAGCCATCTGATGGATATAAGATAGAACCTCAGAGTTGTTTTTATTTGCATTTCCCTGATGACTATGGAATTTGAATATTTCTTTAAGTACTTTTCAGCCATTCAAGATTCCTCTGTTGACAATTCACTGTTTAGTTCTTTACTCTAGTTTTAAATAGGTTATTTGTGTTGCTGCTGTCTAGTAACTTGAGTTCTTTGTAAATTTTGTATATTATATGTCTGTCAGATATACGAACATCAGATGTAAAATGTATTTCCCCAATCTCTAGGCTTCTGTTTTGTCCTATTGACAATGTCTCTTGCCTTACCAATTATTTTCAGTTTAATGAGGTTGCACTTATGAATTTATGAATTGTTGAACTTAGTGCCTGAGTCATTGGTGTTCTGTTAAGGCAATTGTGTCCTGTACCAATTCTTTCAAGGGTATCTCTCACTTCCTCTTCTATGAGATTTAGTTTATCTGTTTCTATGATTGTACTGGGTTGGCCTAATAAGGATTATATTCTAATATTAATTTAGGCCCCCAAAACTGTTCGCTCTGAGGATGAATCTGCACATAGCACCTCTGACTCTGCCACCAAATTAATTCTAATTGCTGAATAAAGATGCCAATAGTCAATAGCTGGGCAGAAGAGAGATAGGTGGGGTTTAGGTTTCCATGGCTTGAGACCAGGAAGGAGAGGAAAAAGAGGAAGAGCTGCCATGGAAGAAGAAGATCTTGCAGGAGGGACAGAGAGCACTCCCAATGGGTTAGGAGCAAAGAAAACATGGCCAATTGGAACTGGGAGCAGCCCAGATGAAACATAGTTAACAGTAAGTAATAATTCAGTATTATCAATAGGGAAATAGATTCTAAAAGCATGGAGGGTAGGCAGCTACCAAGCTATAATACTGTTTAAGGCATATTAAAATATAAAGGTTGTTTGTGTGTCTTTTATTATGGAACATGAATTTTCTAAGGTAGGGAAGAAAACCTGCAATGGGATTTTTAAAATATTTATTACTGCATATTTTGAAGTCCACAATCCAATTAGTCTTGAGTTTTGTGCAGTGATAAGTATGAATCTATACTTCTACATTTAGACATTCAGTTAGTTCAACACCATTTGTTGAAGATGCTTTCATTTTTCCATTATATTGTTTTGTATTTTTTTTTATCAAAAATAGTGCTCGTAGTTATGTGGGTTTATTTCTGGGTCTTCAATTGGATTCCACTCATCAGCATGTATGTACCAATACCATGCAGTTTCATCACTATCGCTCAGTAGTTCAACTTGAGGTCAGGAATGGGGATTCCTCCAGAAGTTCTTTCATTGTTCAAGATTCTAGTAGTTTTGTTTTTGTTTTTGTTTTTTGTTTTTTGCTTTTCCATATGAAGGTGAGAATTGATCTTTTGAGGTCTATAAAAACTTTTGTTGGAATTTTGGTGGGAATTGCAATGAATCTGTAGATTGTCTTTTTTAAGATTGCCATTTTCACTTTATTAATCCTACCTATACATCATCATTGGAGATCTTTCCATCTTCTGATATTCTCTTCAATGTCTTTCTTCAGGGACTTGAAGATCTTGTCACATATATCTTTCCCTTGCTTAGCTAGAGTTACACTAAGATATTTTATGTTATTTATGGCTATTGTAAAACATATTGTTTCCCTAATTTCTTTCTCAGCCTCTTTATCATTTTTATAAAGGGTAAAGGATACTACTGATTCCTTTGAGTTAATTTTCTATCTAGTCACTTTGCTTAAGGTGCTTATCAGTTATAGGAGTTCTCTGGTAGAATTTGGAGGTTGTTTATACATACTATCATATCATCTGCAAATCATGGTACTTTGATTTCTTCCATTCCAATTTGCATAGCCTTGATCTGCTTTAGTTGTCTTATTGCTCCAACTAGAACTTCACCTACTACATTGACTACATAGGGAGAGGGTGGGCAGGCAGCCTTATCCCTGATTTTACTAGGAATGTTTTAAGTTTCTCGCCATTTAGTTTGATGTTGGATATCAGCTTGCTACATATTGCTTTGATTATGTTTGTTTATATCCTGTATCCCTAATTTCTCTAATATCTTTAACATGAATGGGTGTTGGATTATATCAAAGGCTTTACAATATCTAATGAGAAAATCAGGTAATTTTTTTCTTTCAGTTTATTTATATGGTGGACTATGTCTATGCATTTTCATATATTTATCTATCCCTGCATTTCCTGGGATGAAGCCTAATTGATCATGATGGGTGATTCCTTGATATGTTTATCAGTTTGCAAGTATTTTATTAAGTATTCTTGCATCAGTGTTCGTAAGAAAGTCTCTCTGAAGGTTCAGGGTGACAATGATCTCATAGAATGAGTTTAACAGTGTTCTTTTTCCTCCTAGTTTGTCGAATAGTTTGAAGAGTATTTGTATTATCTCTTCTTTGAAACTCTGTTAGAAATCTGCACTAAAAATCAGACCTGACTTTTTTTTTTTTTGTTAGGAGAATTTTGTTGACTGCTTCTATTTCTTTAAGGGTTATGGGGTCATTTATATACTTTACCTAATCTTGACAATCTTGGTTTCAGTTTGGTAAGTATGATCTGTCTAGAAAATTGTTCATTTTGTTAACATTTTCCAGTTTAAGTCTTTTGAAGTAAGACTTAATGATACTTTGAATTTCCTCAGTGTCAATTGTTATGTCTCTCTTTTTACTACTGATTTTGTTTATTTGGATACTGTCTTTCTGTCTATTGTTTAGTTTGGCTAATGGTTTATCTATCTTGTTGATTTTCTCGCTGAACCAGCTTTTAGTTTCACTGATTCTTTTTATTGTTTTCTATGTTTCTAACTGATTGATTTCAGCCTTGATTTTGATTATTACTGCACTCTACTCCTTAAATATTCTTCTATTTATTTATTTATTTATTTATTTATTTATTTATTTATTTATTTTTGTAGAGTTTTCAGGTATACTTTTAACTTGCTAATATGAGAACTTCCTAATTTCTTTTTGAATTAATTTAATGCTGTGAACTTTCCTCTTAGTGCTGCTTTCAAGGTATTCCATAAATTTGAGTATGATATGCCTTCATTTTTGTTGAATTCTAGAAAGTCTTGAATTTGTATTTTTATTTCTTTCCCAACCCAGAGATCATTAAGTGGAGAGTGGTTCTATTTCCATGAGTTTGTAGGCTTTTCAGTGTTTCTGTTGTTATTGAAGTCCCACTTTAATCCTTGGTGGCATGATAATATCAAAGGGAAACCCCTTTCAATTTTCTTGTATCTGTTGAGGCTTGTTTTTTAACTATCTTGTCAATTTTGGAGAAAGATCTATTAAGTTCTGAGAAGGTGTGTTCTTTTGTGTTTGGATGAATTATTTTATAAATCTTATTATTTCCATTTGATTCATAAGGTTTGTTAGTTTCATTACTTTCCTGTTTAATTTTTGTCTAGATGTCCTATCAGTTGATTAGAGGGGTATGCTGTCTCCCACTATTAAGGTGTGGGGTTCAATGTGCAATTTAAGTATTAGCAATATTTCTTTTACAAATGTGGTTGACCTGCTGTTTGAGGCACTAATGTCCAGACTTAAGATACCAACTTGGTAATTTTTTCTTTTGATTAGTATGGAGTGTGTCTTTGATTAATTTTGGTTGGAAGCCTATTTTATTATACATAAAAATGACTACTCCACCTTGCTTCTTTTTTCTGTTTGCTTGAAAAACTTTTTTCTAGCCCTTTATTCTGAGGTAATGTCTATCTTTATTGCTGAGGTATGTTTCTTGTACGTAGCATAGTGATGTATCCTGTTTTTCTATCCATTCTCTTAGCTTTTGTTTTTTTAATTGGGATATTGAGTTGATTGATGTTGAGAGATATTAATGAACAGAAATTGTTTTTCTTGTTTTGTTTTGTTTGTGTGTGTGCATGTGTGTGCACATGTGTGTGTGTGTGTGTGTGTGTGTGTGTGTGTGTGTGTGTGTGTGTGTGTGTGTGCTTTCCTCGTGTTTGCTGGTATGGAATTAATTACTTCCTATGTTTTCTTATATGTAGATATGCTTCTTGTGTTGTGCTTTTCCTTCTAGAATTTTCCATAGGTCTGGATATGTGGATAGATATATTTTGAATTTGGATTTGTCTTGAAGCACCTTGTTTTCTCCATCTGTGATGATTGAGAGTTTTACTGGGTATAGTAGTCTAGGTTGACACCTGTGTTTTTTTCAAAGTTCCAAGATATCTGACCAGGTCCTTCTAGAATTTGAGGTCTCTATTGAGAAGTCTAATGTAATTCTTATAGTTCTCTCATTTTGTCTTACCTGGCCTTGTTCCCTTGCAGTTTTTAATATTCTTTCTTTGTTCTGTAGATAATATATTTTGATTATTATGGGGCAGAGAGGTCTTCTTTTTGTGTTCCAGTGTTATTGGTGTTCTATAAGCTTCTTATATGTTTATAGGCATCTCTTTCATTAGGTTGGAAATTTTTTCTTCTGTGATTTTGTTGAGAATATTTTCTGTGCCTCAGAGCTCAGACTCTTCACATCTTCTATTCTTATTATTCTTAGATTAGTTGTTTTCATGATATCTCAGACATCTTGGTTGTTTTCTTTCAGGAACATTTTAGATTTAGCATTTTATTTAACTGATGTATCAATTTCTTTTATTGTATCTCTCTGACAGAGATCCTCTCTTTCATCTTCTATGTTCCACTAGAAATTGAATATTCACAGAAGTTGGTGATGTTTGCATCTATTGTTCCTGTTCTCTTTTCCAGGTTTTCCTTTTCAAAGGTATTCTCAGCTTATGTTTTCCTTATTGCTTCTATTTCCACTTTCATTTCTTGCACAGTTTTATTTATGTCTTTCACCTATTTGTGTTTTCCTGTATATCTTCAAGAGATTTATTTTATTTGCCCTTTGAAGACCTCTATCAACTTTACAAGATTGTATTTATGGTCAGTTTCTTATGGTTTTGGTAGTGTTAGCATATCCAGGGCTTGCTGAAGTACAGTTACTTGGCTTTGGAGGTGTTATAGTACCCTGTGTTATGTTGACTGTTTTCTGTCTGGAGACTTTCATCATCTGGATTGTTTGTATCACTAGATGTTCTTTTTGAAGTAGATATTTGGGAGTTAGGTGAACCTCAATGTTCCTGGTGTGGCAGGCCTCTGATGGGTATCCTTGAGCTGTATGGTTCCCCACTTCAAGTACTGTATATCTTAGGAGCCTCAGGTCTGACAAAGATGGACAGAAAGGTGACATGAGAATAGAGGTCTTCCTAAGCTAGCAGTGTGCTCAGGGCAGCTTGGCTTAACCCAGAGTGCTCTGAGAGCAAGGAAGATTGTTGGGGGAAGAGAAGCTTGCTTATATGGTTCAGGAATCTGATGGAGGTCGAGGAGTAGTAACAGGAGAGTGGAGGTTCCTCTGGGATAGCAGGCTGCTCATGGCAGCCTGGCTTACCCCAGAGAACACAGCAAGCAGGAAAGATGAGTGGGGGAAGGAAAGCTTACCTGTATGGTTCAGGCCAGATGGAGGTGAGAGAAGAGGTTACAGGAGAATGGAAGTCCCCCTGGAATAGCAGGATGTTCTTGGATTGATTTTTTTTAATCACTTACTTCTTGTAATGCCTAAATTTTAAAGTAAAACTTCTGAATGTAGTTAAAATATACGTAATCCTTAAGAACTCACTAATTTAGACTTATCCAATTTTTAGTATATCATTTTCTCCCTTAAGTAATTTTAAATTTTTGGAAAAACACAAAAAAATCCTTGCCATACCCCAACTTATTAGCATGTTGAGAGATAAAAATAGTAGATCTGTTTCAGAGTAATCAGTTATTTTTGAACATCAAAAGTCAATTAGTAAATTCTAGTTAAATTCTTGTATACACGATAACTTTATATACATACATATATTATATTACTTGTGGTACTGAAAAATGTACTTCCTCTATAATAATTTTGTGGAGTGGCACTTTCATGAGTCACAGATTTATAGTATAGTATAGTAGCCTAGGCTGGCATTCATGTTCTCTTAGGGTCTGTATGAGATCTTCCAAGGATCTTCTAGCTTTCATAGTCTCTGGTGAGAAGTCTGGTGTAATTCTGAAAGGCCTGCCTTTATATGTTACTTGGCCTTTTTCCCTTACTGCTTTTAAAATTCTTTCTTTGTTTATCGCATTTGGTGTTCTGATTATTATGTGACATGAGGAATTTCTTTTCTGGTCCAGTCTAGTTGGAGTTCTGAAGGTTTCTTGTATGTTCATGGGCATCTCTTTCTTTGGGTTAGGGAAGTTTTCTTCTATAATTTTGTTGAAAATATTTACTGGCCCTTTAAGTTGGGAGTCTTCACTCTCTTCTATACCTATTATCCTTAGATTTGGTCTTCCATTGTGTCTTGAATTTCCTGGATGTTTTGAGATAGGAGCTTTTTGCTGTTTGCATTTTCTTTGACTGTTGTGTCAATGTTTTCTATGGTGTCTTTTGCACCTGAGATTCTCTCTTCTATCTCTTGTATTCTGCTGGTGATGCTTGCAACTATGACTACTGATCTCTTTCCTAGGTTTTCTATCTCCAGAGTTGTCTCCCTTTGTGATTTCTTTATTGTTTCTAGTTCCATTTTTAGATTCTGGATGGCTGTGCTCATTTCCTTTGTCTGTTTAATTGTGTTTTCCTGTAGTTCTGTAAGAGATTTTTATTTCCTCTTTAAGGGCTTCTAACTATTTACCTGTGTTCTCCCATATTTCTTCAAGGGTGTTATTTATTTCCTTCTTAAAGTCCTCTATCATCATCATGAGACATGATTTTAGATAAGAATCTTGCTTTTCTGGTGTGATGGTGTTTCTGGGACTTGCTATGGTGGGAGAATTGAGTTCTAATGATGCCAAGTAACCTTGGTTTCTGTTGCTTATGTTCTTATGCTTGCCTCCTGCCGTTTGGTTGTCTCTAGTACTACCTGCCCTGGCTACATCTGACTAGAGCCTGTCCTTCCTGTGATCCTGGTTGTGTCACAACGCCTCAGAGTCCAGCTCTCTCTGTGATCCTGTCATTCTGAGATCCCATGTTCCTGTGATCCTTGGCCTGTTAGAGCACCTGGGAGTAGAGTATCCTCTGGGTATTATGGAACTTGCTGAAGAATTTGTGCCCAAGGTCTGCTCAGGGCACTGGCACAGACAAACCAGAAGGAAACCCTGCCACTGGAATGGTAGTGTTCCTGCTTGCCTGGGTCCCCCTGGTCCCAGTTACTCCAAGTGTTGGGACAGATTTTTGTGTCCTCTCCACTTCTGGTCCTATGAACCTGGGCATGTTAGGTCCCCTGGGAGTGGAGCTTCCTCTGGCTGTTATGGGACTGGCTGAGGAGTTTTCATCCAAGATCTGCTCAGGGCACCAACCCAGACAGACTAGAAGGAACCTGTGCCACTGGCCTGGTTGGAATTTGTTTTTTAATTTATAGGTGAAAATTTAAGAAGTGAAACATGACAGCTTGTTAAATTTTAGAATTAAATAAATATCAAGATATTACAGGAATATTTAAATTCCTGGAGCATCACTAAAGTTCCATAGTTATTTAGGTTCATGGGAAAATTTGTACGTTTCATTTCTTACTTAGTAACTGTCAAGAGTATTTTGAACAAGATCAATTTAAAAATCATAAAGGACCTATATTATTAAAATGATTATACAAAAATGTAGAGATCAATATATTATATTCTGTAACAAATTTATCTATAAATAATTATATGGACCCAGATTGAATTTCTCTATCAGGAAAAGAGAATCAGAATGAATATCAGCATATTAACCTATAAAATGAACAAGCTAAATTATTTTACTCACATTTATAAATTCACTCTCTATTTTTAAGATATATACATTTAAAAGTATAATACTATATTAAAATTATTAGTCTATCAAATAAATATTTTTAAATAACTGCAAATAGTCTCTCCCCAAAAAGGAAACATATAATATTTCAAGCATCCTATATGTTAAATCTGGCCAAGAAGTGTTTTTATAGCTGTACCCAGGGGACCACTGATTCAGAAGATGAACAAAACAAATTGCCATGCTTCCTCATCATTTCCTTTAAATTACTTAACAGTGAGATGTCCCTTAAATACTAGGTTGAGGCACTTAAATTTTATATGCAGCATAGTAATGAATAAAACTATATTTAAAAGATAGAGATCTTAAGTAACTGGATGACTTAGCACATATGCCATATTCAGACCTTCTCACCATAATTAGGTACTGGGTTATGACAAATCAGCTCTTCCAGCATGTAACCATAAAGAACCTCTGTGGAAATTCACATAGCCTATGGCCAGATTAAAGGTTTAACTTCCTCTTTCCTAAGGATCTTCCCTGCAGGTACTTGGAATTTGTCTTGATGTTAATGAAAAATTCCCACCATAGCCAATATTGTATGTTTACCTTGGAAATCCCTACCCACTCCCCAAGATCTATAGGACCCTTTTTTTTCCCTTTTTTTTCTTTATTTATATGCGAATTTCTCCATTCTCAGTTTCCCCTCCAAAAAACAAAAAAACAAACAAAAACAAACCCCTGTTGCCTCCCCCCTCCCCATGCCTGCCACCCCACCCTCTCCCACTTTCTGGCCCTGGCATTCCCCTACACTGGGGCACAGAACCTTCACAGGGCCGAGGTATAGGACCCTTTTTTACCACAAATAAAAGTGAGCTGTTTCACTGAAGGGAATCCCTTAAGTCAATTGTTCATTGTTACTCATGTAATCCAAACCTAGCCCCCTGCCTTCTGCTCCTGTTGTCCTCACAGGCCAGTGAACAACAGCCAGCAGAGGAATGGAGGGTCACAAGTTTGATTATTTCCTGCCATCTACTCTTCTTGTGTCTGTTTGCTTCTTTTGGTTCTAGAGCTCCCAGGTATGGTGTTAAGTTGCTAGCATATGATTTCTCCAACTTCTTTTTTTTTTTTTTTAAGAAGGTGCTTATTGCAATAAACTTTCCTCTTAGCACAGCTTTCATTGTGTCCCTTAAGTTTAAGTATGTTGTGCCTTTGATATCATTGAGATCTAGGAAGTCTTTCATGTTTTTATTTCTTCTCTAACCCAGTGGTAATTGAATAGACTGCTGTTCAGTTTCCTTGAGTTATGTAGGCTTTCTATTGTTTTTGTTATTGTAGAAGCTCAGATTTAAGCCATGGTGATCTGCTAATATATAGGGGGTTATGTCGACTTTTTTGTATTGATAAGACTTGCTTTCTGATGAAGTATATGGATGATTTTGGAGAATGTTCCATGAGGTATTGAGAAAAAGGAATATTCTTTTGTGTTTGGGTGAAATGTTTTGTAGATAGATGTTAGGTCTGTTTGAATTATAACATTGTTAGTTTCATCATTCCTCTGTTGAGTTTCTTGTTGGATGACCTGTCATTTGTTAAGAGTAGGGTATTGAAATCCCCCAATATTGATGTATGGCATTCAATATGCGATTTGAGATTTAGTAATTCTTTTATTAAGGTGGGTGCCCTTTCATTTGAGTTGTAGATATTTAACATTGAGAAGTCATCTAGTTTGATTCTTCATTTGATGGGTATAATGTGTCCTTTCCCATTTGAATAATTTTGCTTAAAAGTCTATTGTTCTGTTTTGTTTTTAGACATTTGAAAAGCTACACCAACTTGCTTCTTGTGTTCATTTGCTTGGAAACTCTTTTTCCTCTGAGTTAACATCTACTTTTACTGTTGAGGTATATTTCTTGTATGCAGTAGAATGTTGGATCCTTTGTGTGAACCCACTCAGTTAACCTGTATATTTTTACTAGGGAGTTGAGTCTATTTTTGTTGAGGGATACTAATGAAAAATAATTGTTAATTCCTGTTATTTTGATATTGGTGACATAGTAGTACTAGTAGTATGAGGTGTGTGTGTGTGTGTGTGTGTGTGTGTGTGTGTTTGCTTTCCTCTTTTATTTTTTCTAGCATTAAATATATTTCTGCTGTTCTATTGGGTGAAGTTAATACACTTCTACTTGAGTTTTCCTTCTACTGTCTTCTGCAAGGTTGGATTTGTGGATAGATATTGTTTAAATTTGGTTTTGTCATGAAATATCTGTTTCTTCCATTTATGGTGATTGAAAGTTTTGCTGGGTATAGTAGTCTGGTGTAGCAACTGTGGTCTTTTAGAGTCCTCAAGATATTTACCTAGGTTCTTCTGATTTTTAGAGTCTCTGATGAACAGTTTGGTATATTTCTAATAGGTCTGCCTTTATATGTAACTTGCCTTTTCCTGTTGCATCTTTTAATATTCTGCCTTTCTTCTATACATTTAGCATTTTGATTACTATGTGATATGGAACTTTCTTTTCTGATATAATCTATTTGATATTCTAGGAGAATCTTGTATATTTATATAAAGCTCTTTTTAATTTTGGGAATTTTTCCTCTATGATTTTATTGAAAATATTTTCTTGGCCAGTAAGGTAGGAATCTTCTCCTTCTCTTATTTTTTTTAGTTTTGGTCTTTGCATAGTGTCCCAGATATCCTGGATGATTTGTGTTAGGAGCTTCATATATTTAAAATTTTCTTTCACATATGAACCTATTTCTTCTATCATATCTTCAACCCTTGAGATTCATTCTTTCATCTCTTTTATTCTCTTGATAATCTCTTTCATCTCTAGTTCTTGTTTCATCACCTAGATTTCCATTTTTAGAATTCCCTAAGTTTGTGTTTGTTTGTTTGTTTTATTACTTCTATTTCAATTTTAAAGTCTTGAGCAGTTTCCTTCACCTTTTCTTTCCCTCACCCCACCCCCAGCCTCTGGCTTTCTTGGCATTCTTTATGGGATTTATTAATATCCTTCAGTTTTTGTTTTTCTTTTCCTTGGATTCTTCAAGGGATTTATTGTTGCTTTCGTTTTTTCTTTAAAAACCTTTAAGTCTTTATAAAGTTTGTTTTAGGTCATTTTATTCTACTTCAGTTTCATTGGAATATTCAGGTCTTTCTCTCATTAGATAGCTGGGCTATGGAAGTGCCATATTGCCCTGGTTATGAATGATTGCATTCTTACTGTGGCATTTAGGTAACTAAGTTTGGGATGATTATAGGTCTAGTGCTATTTTCTGGGTTTGTCTATGTCAGATGGGTGTTTTGCTCTTTAGTTTGTTTCCTTTTTTGACTTTTGGGTTTTGTAGCCTAGATATCCAAAAGCTTGCTTGAGCTCTGAGGTAACTGGAGATTCTCTGAACCAATTTGGGGCTTGACTTTTAGCAAGGGGTCTTTGTCTTTCTGACTGTTATGGTCTGCACCTCTGAATCTGGAGTCTGCCAGATTTGGGTGCAGGGTCCTGGCTATGGGGCAGGTAGTGAGGTGGGAGTGGTGACAAAGTAAATTGGATCTTGAAAAACTACATCTAGAGTGTTGGACAGTTTGGCTGCCAGGGAGGTCACTCACCTGTTGTTTGGTTTCAATTGTTTTTTAATTGTTATCTAAAATACAAGAATTATGAATATTTTAATGTTAAGAGATCAGCTAACTAAAGACTGTTAGAAAATTTCATCAGACCTCAGAAGAGCCTAGATCCCTACCCTTCTGGAAGAGAGAGGTCATGGAGCATATAGGCACCCCTCCCCACTGGAAGGGAGAGGCTGATTACAATCCTCAGTAAGATCACAGGAGGGGAAGGATCATTGGTCACCTGCAGATAAGGGAAGCCCTTGCTACCTCATTTCCTAAAAACCAATCAGTTTAAAAGTCACACTGCTCTGCCAATCACATTGTTCCTAATGGCTATTGCCCTATTCAACCCCTGGAAACTGTATAAAAACTGTCAGAGGAGGCTGCCTGGTGTCTCCTCCTCTCCTTTTGGGTGCAGGATGACCCCAGTGCACTGGAACAATAAATTTCTTTTGCTTTTGCTTTAATCCTCTGCTTTCGGTGGTTAAGCCAGATAGTTTCCAGTAGCTAAGGTTCATCAGACTCATACAAAAGCACAGTGCACTGCTTTGGTTTTGTTGACATGAACCTAGACATATCTAGAAAAAACAGAATCTTAGAACCATTTGTGAACAGTGATCTTGGATGACGTAAGAAACCATGTTAAGTAAGTCATAAAATGCACACAAATCAGCAGTAGACACAGTAATCTCTGCTTCAATCTCTATCTCCAAGTTTATGCTCTGAGTTCCTGCTCTGGCTCCCATCAGTAATGGAGTGGGATCTGGTATTATAAACTGAAATAAACCCTTTCCTTCTCAAATTATTTGGTTTGATAGTGTTTTATCACAACAAAGGAAACCCTAAATAAGACAAAAATTGGTATAATGTTCATGGAAATGTTGGTGAAAAAGACTTTAGAACATAGGGCTAGAAAAGTACATTGAGTGTTCTGAGATTAATGAGTGATTATGGGAACATATATGAAGATGCAGACAGCAATGTGGATCCTGGAGGCCTGGCTTGTTACATTTCAGAGAAAGATCTGAGAGTTCTTTAATTACTCTATTAGGGAAGTCAATAAAAAAGTTTGCTTTGTCAATTGCAACTGTTCAGCTGGGCTATTTAAGAAGAAGCCAGCATCACTGAGACAAAATTTCTGTGAAGTATTTCTTCAGGGTCCGCATGCAAAACTGTGGTCCAAAAGAGGCAAAAGATGATATGTCCCAAGTGATACTAGTTTTGAAGGCATGAATAGGGTCAAGGATAGCACTGAGGCATAGCCTTATGAGAAAGCTAGACAGATTCTGAGGCTCGGCTTTATGAAAGACCAGGAGAAAACACTGGTAAAATTTTTCCTTAAAAATGCTCAGTGAGCCTATGGATAAAGGTGCATCCCAGAAGCAGAAAAAAAGCCTGTATATTTGAAAATACCTGTACTATGGTGCTCCTACTGACATCATCAGATATAGTTAAAGTAACCCAGCCTCAGCCTCAGAAAATAACCTGCTGAGAGTTGGACGATGGTCATATGCACTGTATATTCAGATGCTGATTTCAGTGCCATGAAACCTAGTTACAGTCCAGACACTGGCATTGTTATAAATATTGAAGACTCTCCAAACTGGACACAGGAGATTGAAAAGCTGGACTTCTGATCCCACATGTAGCAGGGCTGCCTTGTCTGGCCTCAGTGGGAGAGTATATGTCTAATTCTGCAGACTTGATGTACCAGGAAGGGAGAATACACAGGAGGCCCTACCCTCACAGAAATAAAGTGGAGGGAGGATGAGAGGATGGGCTCTCTGAGGGAGGAAAAGAAGGAGGTAGCTTTGGGGATGTAAATAAATGAATAAATAAATACATAAATGTAAACAAAAGATTAGAAAAGCACTTTCACAGAAAATATAGCTCTTCACTTCCTAGTCCTATTCAATAGTCTACTCAATATTCTTTTTCTACAACCTATAGAGAGAATTCTTGTGGATTGTATGGATGTATCATCTGCCAATTAAAAAGACTATGGTCTTTATGGCCTGTCACATAAACAGGAAATAGGAGATAGAACATCTGGCAGGACGAGGAACTCTGAGATAGAGGTAGGCAGGGATCTGCTGAAGAAGATGTGAAGAGCCTGACACATGTGGCAGAGTAGAGATTAAAATAAATAGGTTATCATATATTATAATTATAGAAAGAGAAGAGCCTAGCTATATGGGTATTTGTAAATATATTTTGAGTCTGAATCTTATTTCTGGGAGCATTGGGTTGGGAAGCAGAACCAGGCCTCTTTTCTACAATGACCTTTTCTGTATACTGTAGAAAGAAGAGATTGCTTGGACTGAAAGATTTCTGGACAATCTTTTCATATTTGTTTAGATAATTTTCACTTTTAAATGTCAAGCTCTTCTACTAAATCATGATCTCCTTGAAATTATTTTATAAGTTTTTCCACCCCTACTCAATTCTAATATTTAACACAAACCCTTGACTAAATAATCATCTAGTAGGTTTCAATAATTCATTTCTTTGTGTATCTACATGTATATATAATTTGTTTTTGTATGCCTTAGTTTATAATACTTAAGAGATTATATTTATTCTTGGCATAATATAGCACATAACTGAAATTTCAGCATTTGGAAACGAATAATATAAAATTGAGACTAAGCCTAGCTTCTCCACATGGAATCTTGCCTTAGAAAAACAAGCAAACCATGTTTGTAAGGAATATATGTGATTTAATTATATTATTTATTTAAAAATAATAATAATCAAGTATATCCCATGGAGTCAAAATCTAAATCTTAAAGAAATCAAAAGGTATGATAAAATATGTATAGTTCTCAAACTGATTCTTAAAATGTACATAAATATCACTTAAGGGAGGGCCATGCCCAGGAGTAGAATGCCACAGAAAAAGAACTCAATAATATTTTTGGGAGTTGTTTTGTTTCAAGTTGCTTTGTTTAGGCTGTTTACTTGTTTGTTTGTTTGTTGTTTGTTTATTGTCAAGCCTAGCGTGGCCCTTGTGAGGACAGCATGACATGGGTTATATCACTAGTATGAGCCTCCACTACTGTTGACAGCTGATCTGGGTGGAAGTCTTGTTTGTGTAATAATGGACCTGTTTTCACATTCCTCTCAGGAATATCATCATGATGTTAATGACTCTATGATAATCTGAGAGAGCACAATCCAAGGAGCAGAAAGTATGGCTAATATCTCAGTAAAATGTTAAATACTAGTACCTTCAGGACAGCCCTTAAGGATATGGAAAGAGCTCTAAATATATGAGTTAAAATATATATAATTTCTCAGCTATGTAAAATATAAGGATGCAATATGAATTATGAGGAGCTTCATGAATCTAAAGGAACAAAGACAGCTCCACTGTAAGCCAGATTGTCAGAAAGATACAAAGGCAGGCAGATACCTGAATTTAAGATCAGCCTACCACAGAGTGAGGAGGTGAAGCCCAGGTATGGTAGAATTGGTAATTTCAGGGTGGGTCTCAGGGTGGATCCTACCCACTTATTGCTGTGCTTAACAAAGGCAGACAGATCTCTGATTCTTTTCCAATGACATAAAAAAAATGTAATCTTACTGTCTCTTAAGAATTCCAGGAAATGATTGGACTGATATATAAAATAAAAGACTGGACCTGTATTCTAAAGGATACATCTATCCAAAGAATATTTTAAGATAAAAGAGAGCACTATAGAATGAACAGATGCACAGACACAGAAGAGATAGACACAGACAGAAACAGACAGATACATACAGATGGGCATACACACAAACACATACACACACACAAACACACACACACACATACACACACACACAGAAGTAAAACATGGAGAGAGAGATCTCTTATAATAGCAAGCAAGCAGAATACAAACAGTTGTTTTGTTTCTAGGATATTTTCATAAAATGTTTTGAAAAAAATTCAATGTTTTTATTAGATCTTCTTTCCATTTATTTATATACTAATGAATTGTCCTTTTATGGATAGGGTGCATATTAAAGTTAACTTTAGAAACTATTTTGAAAGTTTTGATAGCAGAAGCACTGTAAACAGTTAAGATAGGTATAAGAAGTACTTTGATATAATCATTACCTAATTTACACTAAGATAGGTATAAGAAGTACTTTGATATAATCATTACCTAATTTACACTAAGATAGGTATAAGAAATACTTTGATATAATTATTACCTAATTTACACGTGCATCTAAGGAGCACATCACTCTATATCATGTACAACTATAAGTTTCTCATGTTGTGGTGACTCACAACCATAAAATTTTCATTGCTATATTATAACTGTAAATATGATACTGTTATGAACTGTAATATAAATATTTTTTAATATACAAACTTGCCAAAGTGGTTCATTGGCTATGAGTTTGGGCAGCAGAAGTTGTTCCTATTGACTGAACATTTGTGTCAACTCTTTTCTAAACAGGTTTCATCCGATTGCAAAATCAATCATCACTGGGAGGAGAGGTCCTTGGCCCTGTGAAGGTTCTGTGCCCCACTGTAGGAGAATGCCAGGGCCAATAAGTGGGAGAGAGTGGGGTGGCAAGCAGGGGTAGAGGGGAGGCAACAGGGGTTTGTTCTTGTTGTTTTTGTTTGTTTGTTTGTTTGTTTGTTCCTGGGAGGGGAAACTGGGAAAAGAAAAATCATATGACATGTAAATAAAGAAAATATCTAGTAAAAATATAAAAATAAAAAAAAGAAATTTTAAGTAACTCTAACAAAGATTTAGATACCTAAAACCATTGCAAATGCACAATGCAAAGTTACAGGTAAGTTAAAATCTGGACACATCTCCCAGTATTTTGTTTGTGTTTGATTGTCTTAAAATTTTTGATAATTTTTTGTTCAAGTCAGAGGGCAGTCATGGTCTCCACCTCAATCCAGCCAGTAATGATCTTATTCCAAAGCAGAAGAAAAGATGAACTTGCTAAAATATTTCCAATTTTATTTCTGCTGTCTATTACATCATCTATTACAGACTATAGGTGATCACTAAGAAGTCTTAATTATTGGATAAGCATTGTTTGAATAGTGGAGTTTTGTTGGCAGATGACTCACTGATGAGGTTAACCCCATGAAATGTTGTTCACCAACAATTGAACAACTTTCCTCTCTTTCAAGTGTTACACTTGACTGGTAAATGCACTGAGAAGAACAAGGATTGCCTCCTTAAGTAGGATCAACTGCAGTTATCTTGACATTGCTAATAATCTGTATGACAGAACTGAGTGAAAAATCAACCAGACCATAGTCTAAGCCAGAATGTTCAATGATAGTGATTCTTGTGTTCTTCTTATGTTTAATACTGGTATTCTTAATACTTCTAAAGACATGTCTCTCCAATACAATTTTATTTATTAAATTTCTCTCCAACCATTTACTGTTATGTTGATTTATATAGATATTAACTATTATGTTTCCTGTTTGATTTAGGTCAAGATTAACTATTTTTAATTTGATGTTAACTTCTAAAGCTTGGACATCACTAGTATAGAATTTCTTTAAAGTAAATCCAACAAAATATTTCATCTTTTTCTTGACTGTTTTTCTCTAACATGTCACAGTGTTTCAAGTTCAGTTTTTGCATGTATTCATTGTTAAAATTATACTGTTGGTTACTAGGTCAAATTTATTTTCCTACTTTTACTTAAAAACAAATCTCTCCCTCTTTGTGTGCACATGCCTCTGTGTGTGTGTGTGTGTGTGTGTGTGTGTGTGTGTGTGTTGTTAATGTTATTCTGAATATATAATAGAAAACAATGTAGAGATTATTAGAGTATCTTATTCTCTACTATAGGATTCAAAGTTAAGCATGCACAAATATTCTACAAACAACAAAATATTCTTCATATGAGATGATTTGGTATAGAGATCAATCAGTTGATTGTTTCAGGTTATGGGCTTTCAACAAAAATTCAAAGGAAGAGTATATATGACAAAGGTCCCTAGAGATGGTACTTCGTTAATACAGCTCTAATGAAACATGATAGTGGATACCATTTCGACATTTTCAGAGAAACTGTCTGTGTACATAAGAAGAATATATGGTAGAGGAGTAAAATCCAGGAACTTTGCAAGGCTATTCCCACTTTATTCTTAACAAAAATCATCAGGAAAAATAAAGGTGAATAAATCACTGCTAAATTACATTGTTTTTAATACTACTCCCAATTTTCTCCATATCTATAATATTTAAAAATTTTATTTTAGACAGTGTATTTTAACATTTAACAATAGAAATTTGAAATTTAAACTTTAGAACAATTCAGATTCTTCATGTTCCTAAAAAAGTTAATCCTTAGGTATATGGAGGAAGATTTTCCAGCCGGTAGTTTTGTGGAAGGAAATGATTTTATATACATTAAAGTTTAATTTAGCAGTAGATCACCCGAAAGGACAATTGAACATGTAGCCTGGTTTGGAAGCAGAAATTATAACATATGGTTGCATCTTTAGGATTGTGAGAAAACATGATGTTAAGAGATCAATTGTAATCCTTTCTTATCAGGATAATGCAAATATAAGCAGCTAGTAAAATATTTTTCCTTTTAATAATTTTTCATGTGGATTAATTTGAGACTCAACATAGTCAAAATGTATTTAATAGATTTTTAAGACATATGACTACTCCCTTGGTGTCCCCAGTGAGGGATCTTTCTGAATAATATTATGAAGACTCCTTGTCTTTACAGAGCATTGTAGTTATTGGTGATTTCTACACATAATATTACTCAGCCAACTGTTAAATAGGCTGTGATAAATCATGAAGAATATGTTTGTATTTCCACAGATGCAGAGTAATCCTGTACTTTCTCAAATATAGTACATATAATTGGAGACATAATTTTTTAAAATATTTCAAAATACAAAATTAGGAACTCTGAAAAAGACTCTTGCAATACATCCAGTATTAATCACTTTTTTCGAGGTTATATCAAATATGGAGACAAAAGTCAATATGAGAAACCAAGGATTGATTCTAGCCCATTTTAACAGTAGAGTCCTAACAACAAAGAAAGCTTAGTTGAGGGAATCTGAGTTGATCATAGAGTACCTATAGTCAGAAATCAGAAAATGAAACTTTCACACTCTAATAGTACTCTGCTCAGCTTCATTTATTCTACACACGATGCCAAACCAGAAAATATAGTTACCCACAGCCATTGTACATATTCTTATCTAGGTCAATCCTTTCTGGAAATGCCCTTAAAGACATACCCATACTAAAAAAATTCTTTTTCTTAGTTGATACTATAGTTCATGAAATTTGCAACATTAGCTATCTCATATCATTCTTTTCAATGTGATCCCTAAATATATCACTTTTAAGCATAATATTATACAAAAGTATTTAGTACATAAAATCCCTAAAGTCTTAACACATCTAACATCTATATCTCGCAAATGTCCGTGGTGCTTTGGAGAGATGAGTCGGTTGTTAAGAGCAGATACTGATCTTGTTGAGGATGAAGGTTTTGTTTCTAGCACTCACATTAGGTTATCCAGAATTACCCATCATTTAAGCCCCAATGAACTGTTCTGCTTTGGATGTCATCCTCACTCATTTGTACTCACAAACTCAAATACATACAACAACATAATTTAAAATAAAAGTAATTGCTTTTCAATTCAACGTTCAATTTTCTCCTGAAATGAAAAGCAAGAGTGGTTTTGATCTATTAAAAAAGGATGTAGCTGGGAAGTCATGGTACATGCCTTTAATCCCAGCACTTGGGAGGCAGAGACAGGTGGATCTGTTGAGTTCAAGGCCAGCCTGGGCTTCAGAGTAAGTGCCAGGACAGCCAGGGCTACACAGAGAAATCCTGTCTCAAAAAGCCAAAAAAATAAATAAATAAAAAATAAAAAAATATGTACTTCATATGTTCAGTGGCACACAGCAAATCTTTCCATTCTTAAAACACAATAGTAAGTGAACAAAAGAGACAGATTAAATCAAATCCAGCAGGGGAAAGTTGCAAAAAAATTAGCTTTTTGTCTAGCATTTGAAATTTATCATGGGACCATCTGCATTCATATAGCATTAGCCCAGCATCCCACTCATCAGTTCTGCAAAGTTTAACTCAGGTGACAAAGTAACTGCAAGCCTCTTGCTCAATGTATGAAGGTCATATTGCTTCACAGGTCAGAGATCCACTTCCAGGTTACTAGGATAGTCTTAGAGTCCCCTCTCCCCCGTGTTTTTTTTTTTAATTAATGTGTACTATGTGAAAGGATCTTGTGTTTTTAAAACTATTAGAAATTGTAAGGTTATTTAGACTCATTCCTTAGACTTGTAAGCCTGTTGTCTCTCATGTATAAGTAATGTTGCTATTCAAGAGAAAGTGCAGAAAAACATACACACAAATTTCCAACTTAAAGAACTTGGCTTATATGATATTTTTCCAGGTTTGTCTTTGCCTCAAGAATTTGATACTTCACCAAGAATTGAGTCTAATGAAATCTAGGCCTGGTAGGATGCTTCTGGCCTATTTGTTCTAATTATTAGGGTAGTTAACAAAGAAACTAGATATGAATTAACCTTCATTGTTTACATGCTTCCTCCATCTCAAAAATTTTATTGTTATTGTTGTTTTGTTTGTTTGTAAATGAACTAGATAAGGAGTAATCAAATGAATAGATATTCATTCAGTCTTACAATAAAGAGGAAATTAGCAATCCTTTCAGAAAGGTATATTCCTCAAATGAGAATGGCTTTATCATAGAAGAGCAGCAACTGGCATTGTAACTTTATAGGTTAATCTGTTATAATTTTCTGATCTTTGATCATATCAGCCTTCATCTGAGTGTTTATTTACTCAAGGCAAAAAAATGAGTACCTATCATTTTTATGAGAGTCAAAAATTACAAAACTTGCTTGTAAAATGTGAGCCATAAAACCATTGACAGATACTTTGAACTGTTGCATGAAGTGAACTACTTGGGCAGATATTTTGTTGTAACCTTTTCAAAGCACACTTGATATCAGTATTTCTCAGGCTGTAAATCACAGGATTAAGTGCCGGAGGTAATACAGTGTATAGCACAGAAAACAGCCTGTCTGAAATTGATGGTATATCAGAGGCTGGCTTCAGATAAACAAAACAAGCAGTAAGAATAAAAACACTGAAAACAGTGAGGTGGGGGATGCAGGTGGCAAATGCTTTGGACTGACCTTTAGTGGTAGGAATCCTCAGTACAGTGGAGAAAATATAAAAGTAAGACAGCACAACACAGATGAAACAAGACATGCCCAGAGAAACACCAATTCCAAGACTTGTATAAATGACCACAAGTGTGTCAGAGCAGGAGATCTTTAACAATGAGGGAACATCACAGAAAAACTGTGGGATTACATTGGAGCCACAGAAAGGCATGGAAAAAGTGCCAGCTGTGTATAAAGTTCCAAAGAGTATCCCAGTAGCCCAGGAAACACCCACCATCAGCACACAGTTCCCACTATTCATGATGGTCTCATAGTGTAGAGGACAGCAGATGGCAACATAGCGGTCATATGACATTGCTGTTAGGACAAATACTTCCCCAGATGCAAAAGAAGTCATTAAAAACACTTGAAAGCCACAACCAAGAAAAGAAATTGAGTTACTGTGAGTTATGCTATTGATAAAGAAATTTGGGATTGGAACAGAAATAAAGAAGGCATCAAACAGGGACAAATTGTTCAGGAAAAAGTACATGGGAGTTTGGAGTTTCTGATCCAGAGTGATGAGAGCGATGATGAGGAAATTACTCATTATGACTGCTAGGTATATTACCAGGAAGAACAGCCCACATACAGTCTGTAGCTCAGGAGCAGCTGAGAATCCCATAAGGATGAACCCTGTTATTCTTGTGATATTGGGCATGCTATATTCTTCCACAGCCTGTCAGATATGCAAAATAAACAAAACTTAACACATTGATGTATAGAAATTCTCTATGGCAATGTCGCTAGGACACGGCATATATACTATGACATTGTTATAGCCCTCCATTTTATCTCTATATAAGGTGCTACTTTTACTGGATACATAAGTTGTACTAATTGACTATTTATGACTAGTGTACCATGTTTTACTATAAATTTTTAGAAAAATTATGAGTTATATATCATCATTTTTAATAGAATTGACCCTTTCCTTGAAATTGCAGTCATTCTGTTGGCAAAAAACAGTAGAATAAAAGCTTCAACTCTCTACCTTTTCTGTTTTATTTCCTTTGTCTTAATCTTGATTCTGAGCACTGTTATGCTTTGTATGGCCACACTTACTATTTAACAAGAATTTGCCTAAAGTAAATAAGTGTCTTTCTTGTACCTATAATATTTTCAAAACATTGCCAACTGCCATGTTTTATCATTTTTTTTTTTTCTGAGCCCTTTGAGTAGAACCTGGATTCCTTCTTTTGTTGGCGTCAGTCTTGCTTGGATAAAATCTTCTTTCATGTATATCCTTCAGTGTTAAGCCTGTGCACCTAAGCAGGAACAATCATCTCCTAAGGACCAATTTGGCTCTTTCTGGGATTAATATCTAAAACATTAAATACCTTTCTATAAGAAGGTAGTTCCACTTCCTAGCAGAAACAATTTTCTCTGGATCAAATGGGGATTTACCCCCATTCATCCTTAGCATGTTTAATCTTATTGATAATATTCATTGTTCAGAACAGAGATAACAATAAACCAGGTTACAGTTTAACCAGGAGTAGGTCAGATCAATAGCTGTTATCATTATTTTCTAATAATCTATGACTTCTTCTTCCTACCTTCAAAATCATACTTATTTTATATGTTTGTATTTATTAAATTCCTTTTCTAACATTTACAGTTGTTTTTATTTGCTTTCTGTGATGATTAATCATTGGTAATTTGCTGGAACTCTCTAAAACCAGGCTTTTGTGCCATAAGATTTCCATAACAAAACAATATAAATTCTTTGCTTAAGAAAATATAACTATGCATCGCATTCAATTTATATGTAAAATAGGCATGTGTTATAATTGTAAACACTCAGTTATAGCTATATTAAGTATTTTAACATAAAAATAAACATCTCTGTCATGATGAACATTAACAAGGTAACATAAACATAAATTTGTTGTTTAATATTTATATCATCTTAAATTTATAAAATCTGAAAATATTGAAGATATCAATGATTTTGCTAAGAAATATGAGAGTTGGAGCATCCTTGGAAATGGGAAAAATCTACTTCCCCAGTGTATGTGTGTGTATGTATGTGTGTGTGTGTGTGTGCATGCATGTTTGTATGTGTATGTAAAATATATTAAATCTGTTTCTCCTAGCTCCTGCTTTCAGGATGACAGCTCTGTGACTAATTATTTATTATTAAATGCTTAGGTTTTAAGTTTTGGCTCATTCCCTGGCTAACTCATAATTTATTTAACCCATTCAAACTACTCTATGTCTACCACTTAGTTACTTACCTCCCCCTCAGTCCCAGCCTTTTTCTTCCTTGGAGTCTTCATCAGTGTCTCAGCAAGCATTCCCTTTGAATTTATCTCAAATCACATTGCATCTCCTTTTATTTTCTCACCAGTTATCAGAATCCTTTTTCTTCCTGCCAGTGTCCTACTTCCTAATAATAAATTCTCTCTACATATGTGTACATATACAAATATGTACACACATGCATGTAATATCTTAGTAAACCAAAACAACAACATGAAGGAGGTACTATATTTCAAAGAGAGAGGACAAGTGTATGGGGTGGGGTTAGAGTGATATATCAGAATGGAGAAGTATTTTACTTAAATCATATGCTCAAAAAGAAGTTTAAAAGAAAAGGGAAAAAAAAGTCGAGTAGCTAGAACCTTGGCTCAGAACTTGAAAGCACTTGTTGCTCTTGGAGACAATGTAAATTCATTTGACAAATCTACATGGTGTCATACAATAGTCTGTGACTCAAGTTCCAAGGGATCTAAGACCTATATCTGTCTTTTATAGGCACCAGTTCTGTACAGTGTATACAAACATAAATGCATAAAAAAAAGACAAATACAAAGGAAACTAAAATAAGAAATTAGAAAAATTTTGAGTCACTCACCTACACACATTCTTAATGTGTCAGGACATGTCAGAATTTCTGTGTTTTCTTTGCAAAGGAATCTTGAGAGACCAATATATCAAAATATTTCCATACTTCCTCTTTTTGTGACTTCATATTTATCTTTTAACATATGATGTTATGATTACTTGTTAGTAAGATTCAACATAAACTGATATCCTGCGTACATTCAAGCTCTGTCTATAAGTAGTGGTTACTATGTTTAGGTATTGAATTACTCTTTATTGAAAATGGATACAGTGTTATAAACACACATATATATGTGTATGCAACTTAAAAATCTTTGTTTTGGAGCAGGGAATTATAGTATTTTATCAATAGAAATTTGCAATATATATTTTAAATAAATTCAGATTGCTCAAATACCTGAAACATGGGCTAGTCATCCGATACTTATAGGAAGGTCTTCCAACAGGTCCAGTTGATAAGGAAAAAAATTCATCAACATTAGCATTCAGATTATTGAAGGATCACATGAAAATTTGCAAACTCTGTAATCATGACATTTAGTTACAGTTTTGGCCTCTGATAGGACTCAAAAGTAGGTGCTAAACTTTAACCATTTCTTAATATAGAATAAAACAAATACAAATAAGAAAATCATTCACTGGGTTTTAAATTAAGCTTAATTTTTGTTCGAACACTATATAATCCAAAGCTTTCTAAAAGACCTTTTTAAGGCCTTTGGCTACAACTTTAATACTCCCCAAAGGAAAAATCTTTCTTAATTGCCTTCCTTATTATTTACTTTTCTCTTCAGACAATTAGTGTTACAATAATTGGCACTTTCTGTAGGAAGGACTGATCATTTCTCAGAACATACATAGAAAAAAAAAATCATGAAGAAATTGGCTCACACTTTCCCCAGGATCATATTAAACTAAATACAAATTATTTGGCTTATGCTTTGAGCATAGGAATACATGATGGTAGGGAAGAGATGTCAATAGTAATGGTCACATTCAACGTGAAATTATGAAGCAGAGAATGCACATGCCATGACATTACTGATTCTCTACTTACCCCTTCCTCTTTATTTAGTTAAGGACCATATTCAACAGAACTCCAATCTCTTACACTCAAAGTGTACTTCCTCGTTTATTCACTCATTTCTGAAACACCACCATGAATATGTCAAAAAGTTTCTTCCTACAGTCATTCTACATCACAAGCAGTTGAAAATTACTATAAACCATGACAGTTTAATTCTTTGCTGACTTGATACTCAAAGGGATAATGTATACATAATATCATACCACTCCTGATATCTGAACTTTCATATTCATTTCACAATGCTAAATTCACTGTCTTTTAAGGTTCATACAATTTTAAAAGCACTATTATTTGTCAGGAGTCTTCTCTTCAAATTTCTTTTGAAACTTAAGTTGACCCATCAACTGTGAGCCTTTATAAAACTAAAAGATAAGTTACAAACATTAAGTACACAATGGCACAGTGTAGCATTGCCACTGCAAAGGTGAATGGGATGACAGTACATAAAACACACACACACACACACACACACACAGAAATTTTGTTTAAAACAAAGCTAAAACATCAAAGAAACATCAAATACTGCAGCTACATTTCTGATATTTGGAACTAATGATGGTATCACGTGGCCTTCAATAAATTTAGGCAACTCCATAATGTTACCTCTGCCTCATGCCCACTGTCTTTGTTATTGAAGCTGGACCATCTCTGCAATGGCAGCTTTCTTTTGTAGATGTTCTAGAGTTCTGTCATCATCAGCATTGTAAGTTTCCCACTGCAATTTGGAATTCATTTCTTAAATACATTCAATGACCCTTCAGGTGCCTCTTGTGGGAAAGTTTACCTTGCCACACAGTCTCTAGCTTCAGTAACCTGCAGCAACTTTGGTGTCTGCCTCTATATCCAATTCATTATATAATATTTCATGACTACAAAACCAGTACCACATGGTGGAATCTTTCAAGTTAGGCTAAATCATGCTCAAGATGTAGCCAGGACTCTTAGATGACAGTTACATCACTAATTTAGGGTATTGATGGTAACATCTGGGAAGCACTTTTCTGGATGGCTATGTGTGAGTAGAGGAGCCCATTGACATTCCTATTTTTAGTTGTTATATTTGAAGGGAATTTGAATTTGAATAATTTGGAGAAGTGATAGGAAGTTTGTGTCACTGGATCCATCTTCCTGTTGTTGGAGTTGGAGCTTGTGCCACTTCCTTAGTTAGGCTGGTCTACTAAGGAATTATAGAGTATTTGTTTTAACTACCTTTATCTGCAATTTTTACCATGCTTATAATTCTTTCCTACACAAACTGTACATATTCCATAATTTCTGGTTCTTTCAGACAACAGATTTAATAAAAATAAAAGAAATATTAAAAAATATAGATACCAATGGAGAAAAACTTCATAGACAAAATATAAATGTCTATAAATTTAAATGAATGACACAGTAGTGAGAAAACATGAATTTCCCAATTCAAATATTTCTTAAAATTAGAAAACAATGATAAAAAGCTGTCACTTAGAAAAAGAACTAAATGGTTCTTTTGTGAAACTATTATTAGACATGAAATTTTTTATACATTTTATATTTTTTCTTGCACCTTCAAGATTCCATTCTCTTCTATTCATCCCACACCTCACATATACTTCTTTTTGCTCTCTTTCAAATTTGAAACCTAATGTTAGCTAATTACTGCCAATAAAGACATGCATACGCAAACGCACAAAGGCATACACATATGCATACATGCATACACACAGACACATATATATACATATATTATATATATGGATATATAATATTCCTAAAAGTAATCTATTCAGTCAGTGTAATATTAATTGTATATATGTTTTCATGGCTTATGCATTGGTATTGAATAGCCAATTTATGCATCCTTCCCTGGGGAAGACTATTTCTTCTACTCTATGTACTTCTTGGTTGTTTCTAGACTGTGTGTGTTTGTGTGTGTATGTATGTGTATGTGTGTGTGTGTGTGTGAATGTGTGTGTTGCACTGAGTCCTCCTGTACTTTTAATCATCCACTTTAGCAGGTCTATTGCTAAGTCATGGTGATGAGACTTTAAAGATGTCAGTTTCCTAATGTGTATGACTGTGTTACTTGTTTGTATAATCATATGTATATGTATGTGTAAGTCCCTTTTATTTCTTTATGTGGTGTGATGAGATGAGAGTCATAACGAATGTTTATGAACACATGACTTGGGATGAGCTCAGAGAGTTTCTATCTAACTATCCCTAGTCCAAGGCCTGGAATCTCCTAGTCTCCAAACAATGTAATTTCCTGCAACCTAGTAACTTGAAGTCTTTAGCTTCCAGCCTCCATCTACTAACCTTAGCTTAGAATTATTTAGTCTCATAAATTCATTGTTTTTAATAGCTGAGTAGTTCTCCATTGTGTAAATGCACCACATTTTCTGTATCCATTCCTCTGTTGAGAAACATCTGGGTTCTTTCTGGTTTCTGGCTATTACAAATAAGGCTGCTATGAACATAGTGGAGCATGTATCCTTATTACATGTTGGAGCATCTTCTGAGTATATGCTCAGAAGTGGTATTGCTGGGTCCTCTGGTAGTACTATGTCCAGTTTCCTGAGGAAACATCAAACTGATTTCCAGAGTGGTTGTACCAGCTTTCAATCCCACCAGAATTAAAGGAGTGTTCCTCTTTCTCCACAACCTCTGGAATATATCATCATGAGAGAGTTAACCCAGTCACAAAAGAACCCACATGGTATGCACTTACTGATAAGTGGATATTATCCCAGAAGCTCAGAATAGCCAAGATACAATCCACAAACCATAAGAAACTGAAGAAGGAAGACCAAAGTGTGGATACATTTATTTTTTTTAGAAAGGGAAACAATATAGCCATGGAAGTTGTTGCAGAGACTGAAGGAAGGATAATCCAGAGACTGCCACACCTGGTAATCATTCCCATATACAATCACCAAACCCAGACACTATTGTGGATGCCAACAAATGCTGACTAATAGGAGCCTGATATAGCTGTCTCCGGCAAGGCTCTGCCAGTGCCCAACTAATACAGAATTACAGGCTCATAGCCATCCATTGGACTGAGCACAGGGTCCTTCTTAATAAAGAAGCTAAAGAAAGGACCCAAGGACATGAAAGCGTTTGCAGCCCTATAGGAGGAACAACAATATGAACTGACTAGTACCCTCAGAGCTCCCAGGGACTAAACCACCAACCAAAGAATACACATGGTGGGACTCATGGCTCTAGCTGCATTTGTAGCAGAAGATGGCCTAGTCAGTCATCATTGGGAGGAGAGGCCCTTGGTCCTGTGAAGACTATATGCCCCAGTGTATGGCAATGCCAGGGCCAGGAATCAGGAGAGGGTGTGTTGGTGAGCAGGGAGAGGGAGGAAGTAATAAGGATTTTTTTCAGTATGGAAACTAGGAAAGGAGATATCATTTGAAATGTAAATAAAGAAAATAATCTAAGAAAAAAAAAGAATGATTTAGCCTCAAAGACTTACTATTGAATAACTTTACTCTTTCTTGCTCTTTTGAACTCTTCTGGATGGTTCAGCTCAGCTGTTCTGGCTCAAATTTCTTTTTAAGCTGACTGATTCAAATTGGCTTCTCTTAGCTTCTGACTGAATTGTCCTCTTTAGAAAAACTGTCTCTGCACTTGTCCCTGTGAAGACTCAATGCCCCAGTGGAGGGGAATGGCCAGGACCAGGAAGTGAGTGTTGGTGGGTTGGTGAGCCATGGGAGGGGGTAGGGGATAGGAGGTTTTCGGAGGGGAAACCAGGAAAGGAGATAACATTTGAAATATAAATAAAGAAATATCTAAGAAAGAAAGAGAAAAAGAAAGAAAGAAAGAAAGAAAGAGAGAAAGAGAAAAAGAAAGAAAGAAAGAAAGAAAGAGAAAAAGAAAGAAAGAAAGAAAGAAAGAAAGAAAGAAAGAAAGAAAGAAAGAAAGAAAGAAACTGCCTCTGAATTCCAGGAACCAAGTTGTATTGACTGCATTTGATTGCATAAACTCAACTGAACTTGACTGCATTAAATTGAACTGCACTGAATTCAACTCCAGCTCTCTCCCTGCATTGCTCTTAAATAGCCTCTCTTTCCTGTCTTAACTTGAGAGTGTTAGGTATATCCTATCTCTAACTCATTCTATCAAAACACTTTCTCTGCCCTATCATTCTTTGAGATTATATGTGTATATATATATATATATATATATATATATGTGTGTGTGTGTGTGTGTGTGTGTGTATACACATATATATACATTATACACACTCACACATATATATTTACATATATATATATATATATATATATATATATATTCCATCTAGAGGGATTAAAGGTGTATACTAAGGACATATCTATATTATATCCAGAGGAGTTAAAGATGAGTGTTCTGGACAGAGGATTAAAGGTGTGCCATTCCAGTGTGATGACATAGATCTTGAAGGTTTTTTGATGTAGTCCTTTGTCACAGCAGTATGTTGCTGGATTAAAATTCTTCTACATATGGGGTTTATATGGAGACTAGAGAAGTTAATTGGGAGAAGTAATTCCATTACTATCTGCCTACTTACCCACAAATGAGGACTTTGTTTAAAGTTGGAGCTTGGAGAGTTTTAACTAAACTGGCTGGCCAGAAAGACCCAGAAGTCTTCCTACCTTCCTTTACTCTCCTCCAATCTCGGTTTACAGGCACCTGTGGCTGTGCCAGCTTTTTACATGCGTGCTAGGGATCAACACCCAGGTTCTCAGGCTTGTAAGCAAACACTCTTACAAACTGAGCTATATTTTCAGCCTACTATTTATAGTTTTAATGTATTTTCTCTTAAACAAGCAATTGTGCTTTTGAAAACCATTTTCTCTCTCAGCCCATATGTGTGTACATTTATATATTCAAAGATGCTCAAAAGTTTTAGTCCTTTTACTAGATGTAAAAAGAAATTATACCCTTCTAGATAAATATATAAAAGAGAATGTTCAGCATGATAAAAAGTAAGAAATACAATATTCTTTTTAACCTAGTATTGAATGTTCTTCAAACTTATTAATATTGAGAAAAAATACTAATGTCACAATTTGTATGCATACAATACTATGTTTTTGTAGGAGATTTTGTACACTTTTTCTAAACTTTCCCTAAATCAAAAGTCAGAAAAATATCAAGAAAGGTATCTCAAATTGTTTAACTAAAAGGAAAAGGAAAACTAGAAATAAATGAAGAAAGACATCTGGATAGTTCTTCTCTTTTAAAGGCTTTATTTTTTAACAGGAACATAATTTCGTCTCAGAAATCAAATAAAATTACATAATATAAATACATAACCATCCAATTATCTAAAAAGTGTGAACTATTTAACTGTACAAGGTTAATTGGCCAGTAGCTGGTGATCACACAGAGATGATTCGAGCTTTGAGCAGTTCTGTGATAGAAGGGACTATTTAGGAAAGGGACTATTTAGGAAACTGACATCTGAGGCAATTCTCAAAGAAGTTAATCACGGCTCTTATGCATGCATGGAAGAGGAGAGGGATTTTTTTCTCCCATAAGCATGGGAAGCATGTGAAATGACTAGTGTGTAGAAAGATATAACCAGTGCATGATGACAGGATACCCAAGAGCAATTTACTTAGGTGAGAGAAGAAAAAGCTTTGTATTGTGATTTGCATCTATAATTAAGCACCTAGGAAGCTATGGTAAGATAATTGCCACCCTGGAATATACAGAGTACTAGGACTGCATTGGGTATAATGTAAGAATTTTGTTCCAAATAATAGTAGTAGTAGTACCAGTTTTTGTTTTAGTAGAAGTAGTGGTGGTCCTAATAAAATATCTGATGATTTATTATACAGCTTTTCCAGGTCATAAACAGAATTTTTGCTTACATTATTACAAAATAAATACATTTGAATTTTATTTATTTTATTTTATTACTTTTTTAACATATATGACATAAATGTAATAAACAAAATACATGGACAAAAAATACAAGACTCATATGATCATCTTAATAGAAGCAAACAATTAAAAAAAGGAAAAAGTCTTTGATAAGATTCAACATTCCTTCTTAATAAAAGCCCTAGAACAAGTATGACTATAGGAAACATATTCCAATATAATAAAGGTTATAAATATATATATATATATAATAAACCCAAAGCCAATATCATACTAAATGAATAAAACCATTAATAAGCCCCATTAAAATCAAGAATGGGAGAGGAGTGCCCATTATTCCAATTGCTCATCCATAATGTGACTGAAGCCTTAGCTGGAGCAATATGGCAAGAGAAGGGATACAAATGGGAAAATATTAAGTCAAATTATTTTCAATTGAAGATTACATAATCTTATACTGAATTTTCCCAAAATTTGACTAGAAAAATTGATAATTGTAGAAATTATCAATAATTCCAGCAAAGTGTTATGATACATAATTGACTTACAAAATTTACCAGTCTTAATACACATGAGAAACAAACATGCTGAGAAAGAGATCATAGACACACTTCTCTTCCCATTTTCTCAAATAAAATAAAATAAAATATTTAGAATATACACAACTAAAGAGGTAAAAAAAATAACCTCTACAAGGAAAACTTTTAATGTGTGAAGAAAGAGATTAAGAAACAAAAGACCCAGAATAGCCAATTAGTCCTAGATAAGTGTTTGTTTCTATGCATTCTGCTTGTTTTAAGTGCTAAGTGCACCTAAGATCCCAACTTTTATATATGTGTTTCTATTGAGTTGAATCTGTTAGATATTAGAATGGTTACTCCAGCTTGTTTCTTGGAACCATTTGCTTGGAAATTTGTTTTCCAACCTTTTACTCACAGGTAGTGTCTGTCTTTGTCACTGAGGTATATTTCCTGCATGCAACAAAATGCTAGGTCCTATGTACATATTCAGTCTATTAGTCTCTGTCTTTTTACTTTCTGTTATTGTTATTGCTAGAGTTGGAATTATATTTGTGTGACTATCTTCTTTTGTGTTTGTTGAAAGATTATTTTCTTGCTTTTTCTGGGATGTAGTTTCCCTCCTTGTGTTGGTATTTTCCATCTATTACCCTTTGTAGGGCTGGATTTGTGGAAAGATATTGCGTAAAATTGGTTTTGTCAAGGAATATGTTGGTTTCTCCCTCTATGATAATTGACAGTTTTGCTAGGTATAGTATCCTAGGCTGTTATTTTGTTCTCTTGGGATCTGTATGACATCTGCCTAGGATCTTCTCTTTCCTAGTCTCTGGTGAGAAGTCTGGTGTAATTCTTATATGTTACTTGACCTTTTTCCCTTACTGCTTTTAATATTCTTTGTTTAGTGCATTGGGTGTTTTGACTGTTAAATGATAAGAGTAATTTCTTTTCTGGTCTATTATATTTGGAGTTCTGTAGGCTTCTTATATGTTCATGGGGATCTCTTTCTTTAGGTTAGGGAACTTTTCTTCTATAATCTTGTTGAAGATATTTACTGGCCCTTAATTTAGGACTCTTGGCTCTCTTCTATACCTACTATCCTTAGGTTTGGTCTTCTCATTGTGTTCTAGATTTCCTGGATGGTTTGGATTAGGAGCTTTTTGTCTTTTGCATTTTCTTTGACATTTGTGTCAATGTTTTCTACGGTATCTTTGATCTCTGACATTCTCTCTTCTATCTCTTGTATTCTGTTGGTGGTACTTACATCTATGACTCCTGCTCTTTCCTAGGTTTTCTAATTTCAGGGCTGTCTCTCTTTCTGATTTATTTATTATTTCTATTTCCATTTTACATCTTGAACATTTTTTTTCATTTCCTTTGCCTGGTTGATTTTGTTTTCCTGTAATTCATTAAGGGATTTCTGTGTTTATTCTTTAAGGGCTTCTATCTGTTTACCTGTGTTCTCTTGTATTTCTTTATGGGTATTATTTATATCCTTGGTAAGTCCTCTATCACCATCATGAGAAGTGATTTTAGGTCACAATCTTGCTTTACTGGTGTGATGGTGTATCCAGGAGTTGCTATGGTGGGAGCATTGTGTTTTGATGATGCCAAGTAACCTTGGTTTCAGTTGTGTATGTTCTTACACTTGCCTCCCGTCATCTGGTTATCGCTAGTGCTACCTGCCCTTGCTATATCTGACCAGAGCCTGTCTTTCCTGTGATCCTGGTTGTATCATAATTCCTTAGAGTCCAGATATCTCTGTGATTCTGTGATCCTGTGCTCCTGAGATTCTGGGTGTGTCAGAGCTTCTGGGAGTAAAGCTGGCTCTGGGACCTTGACATCTTGAGTGACCAAGCTCTTGTGATCCTCAGATTCTAGGATCATGAGATCCTGTGCCTGTTAAAGCATCTTGGAGTAGAGCTTCCTCTAGGTATTGTTGGACTAGCTACATAGTTTTGGCTCAAGGTCTGCTCAGGACTCTGGCCCAGACTGGAAGGAGCTCATGTTACTAGTCAGGTAGGGTTCTTGCATCTCTGGCCCACTAGTCCAGTTAATCCTTGTGTTGTTGGGATAGATATTGGATATTCCTCACCTTTGATATTATTGACACTTGAATTTTAAATTAGGAGAGAAATATGTTCTGAGTGACATTATGGAATGTTCTTTCTGGTTGTAGTATAAAAAAGTACTTTGGAAAAAGATTCTAGAGGAAAGAAACACACATCTAAGGGCACAGATTTGTTAACTAAATTATAGGTATGAAATTATAGATATGAAAAGTTCAGAGTCTAGTATTTCTTATAATACTGGAGATATAATAAGAAAGCATGTAGCAGTAAAATTAGAATTAGTTTTTCTTATACATATATTCAATGATAGTGATAAGAGTAAGGTAGTTTTACTTTGTTTTAAGGTGGATCGAAATAACCAGGTTTAGAAATCTATTTTATGTAGCCCACAATTCAAGCTTCAAAAATATAATTGGGGATGTTGGCACATGTTTAAAGTGAAACTCAGCATACCAGTTCTTTAAAATTTACATGACAACAAATGTATTATTCAAAATATAAATGGTATTGTTGATTTTTGCAAATGTACATGAAGACATTATATTTTGCTGTAATGAGAAATGAAGAACAAGACAACTTTTATAAAGAAAACATTTTATTGTGGTTAGTTTACAATGTCAGAGGTTCAATTCATTATCATCATTGTAGGAAGCATGGCAGCATGCAGGCAGACATGGTGCTGGAAAATCAAAGAATTCTACATTTTTATCCAAAGGTAGCAAGTAGAAGACTGTCATCCATAGACATCCAGGAGGAGCATCTCTTCTGCACTGGGGAGAGGTTGAGCATAGGACATCAAAGACCATCCCAACAGTGACACACTTTCTCTAACAAGGTCAGAGCTAATTTATCAAAGCCAATGCCTTCCAGTAGTAGTATCACTTCCCATCGGCCAAGCATGTTCAAGCCACCACAGTAGATAACAGGAAAATATACTCCTAATCAAGTGAGATATTTTAAATAAATGAAAATTAGAAAGTTACATAAATATTTACAAATTGCAGATACAACCACATTTCACTTGCCATTGTTTGTAGAAATGAGTGAACACTGAATGCATCCTTAACATCAAAGGTAAAAAGAAACATATTTCAAACATACTTCAGTCAAATATGAATGTCCATGGCCTCAGAACGTGGAATCATGCTTCATCAAATATATAAGCCCTTTCATAAACTTATGTAGTTACAAAAGAAAATACACTTGCAAATAAAAGTAAGTTTTCAAATATGTTTATGGAAATTCTAGTTAAGTGAGTTACAGAAAAACAAGGAAATTTCAGATTTCCTATATATAATTAGATGTCATCCAGAGAACTGGGTTTTGGAAAATAATCACTATAATCAATAAAATAAGTAAATTGCTCTTAAGTGGGATAATATACAGAGATAATGTTGAACAGTTCAGAATATATTAGCAAGATACTTTGCATGTAACTTCAATATTAACAAAGAAGAATTAAATAAAATAACATAAGACTTTTCTCTTTTCTTTTCTCTTTTTAGGACCAAATTGATTATTTGTTTTTATTATAATGAGAAAGAAGTGTGCTGTGTTGCATGAAATCATGACTGTCCTGCCTCAGTATACTTAAAAGCTAATATTGAGGGTGTATACTGATTGACTCAATTTTTACTGTTTTCATTACCTGTTTGAATATTATATAAGAATCTAAGAGATTTAATGGTTATTTAAACTTGTTAAATATCACATTCTTATATTATCTCATTCTAAACCTGTTGAATGTTATAATCATTGTACCTTTGTTCATATATTAAGTTCTACTCATTTATTTATAATTTCATATTACCCAGATATACCATGTTTATTTAATAATAATCATCTAGCTAAGTCATTGTTAAAATAATTGTATAATTGTAAAAGTGTAAAAGTGCCTACTATTGTAGTAATAATTAATCTCAATTGTAGGCTTCTACCCTGTCTTTATAAATCTCTTACCAGATAAAAGATACAAAACTTTCATATTTTTAACAAGCCTTTAAAGCGTTAGACCTGGGCAGATATCTACCCTCTATATTATTAGTATCTACTTACCTATCAATAACCCCAAGTTATAACATGCTTTGTGCCGTTTAGGCTCTTACTAGCTCCAACTGGCCAGCACTCATGACTGTGATTTCATGACTCACCTACCCCATGGTGTCTCCTTCTTGCCTCAGAATCCAAGCATGTGAACCAAAACTCTGCCTACCTCTCTTCTGCTCAGCTATGGGCTGGAGATATCTTCATTCAACCAATATTTTTAATTGAAGAAACAAGGTTACATAAATTGTGTACTTAAAGATTTCATTGTCTCTGGGAACAACCAGATTGAGGAGCCAGTATGTAGCATTACAATGTACAGTAACAGAACAAACCTCAGTAATTCCCATTTTTTAATCTAAATAAAAAGTGTATTCTTACAATAATAAACAACATACAGCACAAACAACTATGGAACAATTATGAAAATGATAAGTTAAGAGTTACATTTAAAAATTCCATTCTTAGCTGGGCAGTGATGGCACATGCCTTTAATCCCAGCACTTGGGAGGCAGAGGCAGGCGGATTTCTGAGTTCGAGGCCAACCTGGTCTACAGAGTGAGTTTCAGGACAGCCAGGGCTACACGGAGAAACTCTGTCTCAAAAAAAAAAAATCTATTCTTTTTGTATTTGCCAACTCAGAAGAAAATATATTATTATCTCTCCCATTTCCTCTCTATTTGCTTTATTAATTTAAAAATATCTTCTTGGGTCTAAAACATCTTAAATGCTAAGAAACTTAAGTTTAATTGTGAGAAAATAATATGTAACCCTCAACCACATCAGAGACTTGAAAAGGAATAAATATTGCTTAAGTATGCAGCAAGCTCAGGAATGCAGGTTGCAAAAAAATTATAGAAATGATAGAGACAGCTGACACCCTGTACAATACCCAATATTCCTTTTAATATTGGATCACCTGTCTCAAGCCTTCTCGACCAGAATATGTGACAGACCTTATGAGAAGCAAGAATTATGAAGGACTTACATTCACTATCTTGGCAGAGCTTTGCAGTTGACTATGGTGTGTACTTGTCCTTTTGGTCAACATTTTGTCTATAGATGAATTTAGGTCTTTTTTTTTTTTTTTTTTTTTTTTTTTTTTTTTTTTGCCTAGTACCAGCTTGCCACAATTGCTGCAACTCCATTTGGAGGTTATTGATGCTCAGCATGTCCTTTGAAGTAGAATGGCAGTACTGTCAGGAGTTGACAAGTCTTAATGTCAAAAAACAAATCTTTGTAGAGCACATATTTTGTTTATTGTATGGATGTTTCACCTGACAATTTAAAAACCTATAGCATGTAAAATGATCTAGCTAAGTCATTGTTAAAAATAATTGTATAATTGTAAAAGTATAAAAGTGTCTACTATTGTAGAACTAATTAATCTCAATTGTGGGCTTCTACCCTGTCTTTGATAAGTCTGTTACCAGATAAAAGACACAGGACATAGAAGGTAGGACATAGGAAGGAGAAATGATTCTGAAATTGAGCCAGGCATGGGAAGATCTGCTTGGGAAAATGTGAGGACACAAATGCTTAATACATAGCCATGTGGAAAGATGTAAATTAAAATCAATGGATTATTATGACTGTAGTAAAAAAAAGAGCCTGGGATATGTCTAAGGTATTTGTAAATATATTTTCAATCTTTGTCTTATTTCTGGGAGCATACAGCTGGGAGACAGAATCAGACCCTAACTTCTACAAATCTTAAGTTAATAAAGTTATGCTTCAATGCCATATTCCATGAGTCTCTGAAGTTTTTGAAGACAATCTACTTATAACATACTGAATAATCAAGAATTGTTTATTCTTAGCTAATTACTATCTGAAAAGCCTTGAAAACTATTGTAATTAATTAAATTAAGTATCTAATATGGTCATGAGTTTGATTGACTCATTATGGACTTCCATTATATAATTTTTCTATTAATTCCTGTTAAATTATCTGATTAAAAGAATTGGGACTAAACCTTGTATTTGAAAATGAATTATAAAGATGTAATACCTATACAAGTGTTGAACCAATATATATTACACTGTAACAAATTGTGTAATGACAACAACAAAAAAATATTATTTCACCAAGAGCCAGGAATCGAACTCATGACCATGAGGAGGCCAGACACTGCTGCCAAACGCTGAGCCATCTATAAGACTGTTCAACTAAAGCCAGGCAGTGGTTGTGCATTCCTTTAATCCCAGCACTTGAGAGGCAGAGGCAGGTAGATTTCTGAGTTCAAGGCCAGCCTGGTCTACAGAGTGAGTTCCAGGACAGCCAGGACTATATAGAGAAAGCCTGTCTTGAAAAAACAAAACAAAAACAAAACAAAACAAAACAAAAAGGCTGTTCAATTGATGGTTGTGTTGTTTTATATCAAACAACTTTTATAATGCTCATTTTTATTGTTACAATATTTTATAAATTTTAAAGAATATGACAAAATAAAAAAAGAAAGGTATTGCAGGTATTGAAGATGTCTCAGGGAGAAGTTGTGGTACAAAAGGGAAAGAAGAATGTGATATAATACTATTTATTTAAAATATGTTTTTAAATGTTAACAAATTCAGATAAATTTAAATTATGTATCATTTGTCATCATAACGCAATCAAACTTAAATCAATTAAAATGTCAATTAAAGATACTATAAAAAAGAACTTGAACTAATTTTTAAGTGTTAACATATTTTCAAAATATTGGTCTTTAAAAACGATATCAAAATTTATGCTATTTAGAAAAAGCTAAATTTGGGGGCTGGCAAGATGGTTCAGCACATAAGGGAACTGACTACTCTTCTGAGGGACCTGAGTTCAAATCCCAGCAACCACATGGTGGCTCACAACCATCTGTAATGAGATCTGATGCCTTCTTCTGGTGTGTCTGAAGACAGCCACAGTGTACTTATGTATAATAATAAATAAATCTTTTTTTAAAAAGAAAAGGCTAAATTCTTTATTGATTTCTATTGTTTTTTGTTATCAGTACCTTTATTTATTGATAAATAGAAAGTTACACAGCACATACCCCAATTTCACTCATTTTTTCCCTCCTTTTGTATCTGCCCTCTGCCCCTACAATCTCAAAAGATGGATAAATAAATAAATACAACACTTAAAAAATAAAATTTCTGTGGAAGTTTTAACATGTCACAGCTAGTCCTACAATATAAACTTTAACTGGCCACATCTTGCAAATGGCAGTTGTACTGAGTCATTGGTCTCTTTCAAGTCATCTGGCTAGCCTACACTGTCAATACTAGATCTTCATGGGTACTCCACACAGATATCCTGTTTTCTTGTCTCATGAAGATCCTGTTACTAGTTCATAGATGATGTGGATGTTAGGGTGAGCCAACACAAATCCCTGGATATAGGTCTTGGTGGTAGCTGAACTGTTTAGCCTACTATAACTTCTGCATCCAGAAGACCAGATTGAACTCTCCAGTGTAGCTGTTGCTAGCGACCCAGTTCTTCATGTCACAAAAGGGCAGGACCAACACTCCCACTTGCTTGCCCTCAGTGCCAATTTACCTGCACCCCTGCTTTAGGGTCATGTCTACTGTGCTGATCAGATGAAATGTAGGGCCTGCTAACCCAGCTGCTGCAGGTGGGGAGGAGCAGGGCCACTTCTTGCACTCTCATGAACCTGGAATCAGTTCTACATCTGACTGTAGAATGGGCTGGGGAGGATTCACCCTGTCCCATACCAAAGCACTGCAGATTACTGGCAGGGCCAGCTCTCTCCTATGCTTATGTCCTCAGGCCAGCTTACCTGAACCCTAGCCACAAAGGTCAGCTCTACTGTGCTGCCCAGGTGAAGAGTATAGCCTATTCTCCCAAGTGCTGTATCCAATGAGGGACAGGGCTAGTTCTACTGCTCTCATGATCTCTGCTGCATCTCTCATGACATCTAGCGTAGCATTCCTGCATGCAGCAGGTAGTGAAGAATGAGTAGTAAATAGGGCATCTCTCTCTTGACCATTCTGTACCATGGTAGATAAATACGATTGGAGTTCTACCATATGTACTACCAGTACCAGGTCTGTTGTGCTTCTCAGGTATGCTACAGGGACCACTCTCCTGAGTACTGCAACCAGAAAGGAATGTATCTAGCTCTCCATAGTGCCATGGCCAGTAGGGGTAGGGACAGCTCTGTACAACCCCTGTACATCAACATGATCCTAGGCAGAATCCAGACCAGGGTAGTTTACAAGGTCTTTAATAGTAATATGAGCTACATGCATTGGCATAGACTACATTGCATGGCTACAGATCCCAATATGGCCTTTAGTGACAGCACCAGCTGAGATTTCAACATAGTCTCAAGTGGCAGAGCAGGCATATTCAAATCACTTCATACCTCCAGTTCCACTTCCCTTCATAAATCTCAAATCATTCTACTTCTCTTTCTCTCCCAGCTCTCCAATACATACACATACATCATAGTGTTTCCTGTTGCTGGTGTGCTACACTGCTGGGAGGCCTGTGTTTGATGGTGGTGGGAAGGACTCTACTAGAATAATTTATAATTTAGGTATACTAAATAATTTTTTCATGGTACATTTATCTTCACTGGGCTGTGATTTTTATTGTTTTAAATAGACAGATTTTGCAGTTTTCACATCATTGTTAAGAAAAAAAGCTACTCAAAAAAGAATCAAATTGATGTTATCTCCTTCCAAAAACCGTGCTACTTTACCAAATGACAACCTTGTTCTAAAGCTGCCCCTATCAATTACAAAATAGAACATTCTTCAGTTGAAGAAAATAAGAAAGAATTTGGAAGACAGAAAAAGAATTCAACATTGATGGTTTTACTAAAGTAATACTCAAACATAAAAAGGAACTCAAACATAGCTTTGTGTTTTGAATATATACAACAGTGTCATTCATGCTACATGCAAGATTTGTACATTAAGAAGAATACTGCCTTACTTTAATAACATTGTCAAAATCAGAAAAGTCCTATTGGCAGTTAAACACTGAGCAATGATGAAATGTGCAATTCCTCCCTTACTGTACTTACCTTGGGGGTTCTGCTTTATTTTTAACAAGCATAATACTATAAGTTATGTGCTCTTTGAACATGCATTTTCACCAAAGATGCATAGCAAGAACACTGCTCAGTAAACTTAAAGGGAATGAGGCATCTCCTCCTTGCAATACTGTCCTTGATGCAGCCTCTGTACACTTGGTAGCACCAGAGAATTTCTTCTTTCTTTCTAAGTTGCTTTTTTCTTCAGTGGCCAGGTTACAGGATATGTGTGTTCAGATATCTACTCTGAAAAGAATCATGATGTCATCCTCGAGGCAACCAAATAATTTCTTCTAGGAATTTCTTTCTTATGGGTCAAAATGCTTGACGGTGGGGACAGGAGAAAAGAAGACATTCTTCACAGCATAGGAATTAAGAATGGTGTTTCAAATGACTTTATTAATTGCCACTGCTATTATCATGCTCATTAAATTATGGCTACAGAAATGTAGTCTTAGATATTTAGCCTGTACTATTATTTTTCTCTAAAAATCAAGGCATTTAACTTAAAATCTATAAATTAAATTAGAGCAGTCCGGAAAAGCCTTAATCTATTTTCCAAGAAGTACAAAACAAAAATAAAAAAATACTAGGTTGGTATAATAAAAAAATTAAAGAGTTTGGTAGGATAAAAGAAAAAGATATGCTGCAGTTGAAAGAAAGTCTGGGAAGTTGTGTGAAAGGAGTAGATACCAGCATATGCAGTAAGCATGAGTAAATGTAAGATTGGTGTCAGAAGATTGCAATGTTGTTGAGTGAATATTGAGCTGATAATTATGCTTCATAAGAAAGAAGAAGAAGAAAGTTTAACATTCAACAAAACATGTTCATCCTTTACATACTATTTTTGTTGTTTAACAAAACATTGCTGTATATATTTTTGGGGTAGATAATGAAACCATAATTCTTTTTTATTTTGTGAAAAATTTGTTTCTGTCTACTAATCATATACAATGCTTACTTTTCCCTACTTCTTCTTCCCACATAGCTACTCTATAGTATTCTGCCTTCTACTTGTAAGTATGATTTTTCTTTCTAAAACACACATTTGAGTGAACACATGATAAATGTATTGATCTCTCTGGCTTATTTTTCCAAATATGTCTTCATTGGGAACAATAACATACTCAAATCACAACTACAGGACAAATGTTGAGGTGTTACTTATAAGAGTATGAATTAATTAAAACAGTTGTATCACCAAATCATCCCAAACCAGAAAAAGTAAAAAACTCATCCATGTTGTATTATGGAGTTTCACATTTGATTAAGCTTTTGCTACCTGTATAGGTAAGTATTTCGCCCAAGACTATGAGAAGCAAAGGATCAGAGGGCATAGAGGATGGAATTTTATACTATGATATTTGATTTTTCTGCACCATTTCTACTAGAAAGTCTTAATAACCCAGTTACCAATACCCTAGACCTAGAAGTCACTATATTATACCAGATATTTCCAAGCAACATGCTCTCTTCAATACCTATATTAAATCCAAATGTAACTTTTCAGTTTTATGAATTTGTAAAAACATATTTAAGTCTTTCAATTCCTTTTCTCAGATTTAGCAAATTTAAAAAGAAAAATGTCAAAATGGAAATTAGAAATCACAATTATTAAAATACAAAATATTTCAAAACACAGTGCCTCCATATCCATAAAATTTTAGGATGCATGAATATTAGACTTTTTGTAGCTGGTTCTTATAATGTTGGATATTGGGAAGTAAAATATCCTTGAAACTAACATTACTACTTAAAAATAATGATTAGAAGTTGAAACTGCCCACAGTTTAATGCACTGTGTTCTTCTCAGCCAGGAAGGAATAAAGGACCTGAAATGAAGGGTTTGAAATGCAAAGAGAAAACATGAAGCCAAGTTGCATCCCAATCAAGGCTCTACTTTTCTGAGAATAAACCAGGGTTTTTATAGTCACAGGAGAAACTGAAAACAAGTCTCTAGATTACACTACAAAGAAAGTTCAGGTGCCAAAGTCCCCAGGTTCAGAAGATCTTCAGGCTGGTGTACTCAGGTGGTGGGCGTCCTCAGGCAGCTTCTTCAAAGACAGTCAACAGAGAGCATCTGTCTTAGCTCCCAGGTGTTAGCCTCCAAGCAGAAGCTGCCAGAAGTCCAATAACTGAAGTGAAGAGGGAAGGTAACAAGAAGTTACAATAAATTCAGTATCACAGTTTGAATTTGAAAGAATTTGCCTGAATGAAAGGAGACATTAAGAATATACATTTTGTTCTCAGTTTGTTCTTCACAGAGGGAGGTCTGAATTTGTCTTCTTTTGTTTAATTTTTCAGATTTTGAAAATATTATTTTATTTTGTTATTTAGTTTATATGTGAATTAAAATATAAACATATCTCTTTTCCTCCCTTTTATGCCTTGAAGCTCCATAATCGTCTTAATTGGTTGAATATTTGAAGTGTTTTGTGGTAGGAATATGGAAGAGTTTGGAATTTTGAATCAGAAAGGGTCTAGTATGTTGTAATTAGAGATTAATGGACCACTGTGGTGGGATTTGAGAAGACCAGTATACCAAGAGAAAATGTGAAACATAGATTTCTATCTCAAGAGGTTTTAGAAGGAAACACAGATGTTTGATAGGGCAGCTATAGTAGCAATTTTTTCATGTGTACTGGGGAGAATCTGGCTGTGTCCATGTGTATTGAACACTTGAGTGAGACTGAATTAAAAGAATTGTACTAAGTTGTTTGATGGAGAAAATTTCAGTCCAAAATAAAGTTAATGCTTGACATGGTTATTTATCACCCTGTAGAATAAGGTTTATAAGGAGATGTAAAAAGAAAAAAATAAAAGAAGAATTTGCAGCTTCTGAGAAAAAGAACACGAGTAATGTTAAAGTTATAGAGAAGCGAGTACAGAGAAATCATCTGTAGTTATTATAAAGTAAGCAAAATTAATTAGAAACTATAACACTTTGCACTGATACAATAGAAAAAGTACATTGAAAACCAATTCCTATTTATCAACAGTTGTATTTTACATTCAGAATTATTTAAAAAAATGTGATTGATGGCACTGAGAATGCAACTAAGAGATTCCCTGCTCAAACTAGCCTCTTACAGAATATTTCCCCACATTCCATTTTCCCATGTTCTATTACCAAGACACTCAGAAGCCACTTTTCTATGGCAGATAAAGCCAGGTTATATCTCAAGTTGGTAGAATAATTCCAATGTAGCACCTGTTCTGTGCTTAATTTACAGACATGTAAAATATCAGAGTTTTGAACAGAGGAAGTGTATACAAAATTCAAGAACATCTGTGAAGTCAGGCATATGTGTCAGGATTGCATTCCTTTATCTTAGACCTGAGAGGTCTTTGTAGGAAGTTGTGAAGCCAAAGCCCAAGTTACAGTGGAGATTTTAGGACAGTGGAGATACCAACACATGAGATGTTTGCCTAAGAATCCTGTAGCTACAGTGTGAAGCCACTCTAAGAGAGACTGTGTTTGCTGCAAGTACTAGAAGTGGAGTCCGAGGATCTCCAAGTCTTATGAAATTCTAAGGATGCCAATGAAGTACTCAAATCTAGACATGAAGCTGACTGATTTTGTGTTTTCCCTGTTTGGGTTTTGAATTTTCTTTTGTCTTGTCTATTATTGTTTATCTCCTATTTCCAGTTTGGGAATGGGAATAGTTATTCTAAATGATAGTTTATTGGTAATATTTTTTAATTTATCAGTATTCATATTTATGAAAGTTTTGAGATTCAGAAGAGACTTTCTGGACTTTGAAACATTTTAACATTGCTGAGATTTGGGTATTTTACAGATGGGCTAAATGTATTTTGTATTTATATGACCATTATAGTGTAGCATGATTCCAGACCTTAGCACAACTTCTCCCATGATATAAGTAACAATCAGGCCATAAAATTCAGCATGTAGGAACCACCACTTGCCAATATAAAACCAAATACCTAATGTATCAAAATTCTTAGTTCTGGAAAAGTCTATAAATATACTAACTTTGTTTTTTGGTTTCTGTAGTTCTGCTTCTGGCCAACTGTTCTTGTTAACTAAAGCATGTCCATCCAGAACATGGTGTTTGTGCTAAAAAGTCACCCTTAAAATATATAAGTACTACACTGTGATCCAGAATGCCCATTATGGTTTCTGAATGACTAATAAAGAACTTCTATTGGCTTAAATCTGAGTATAAGTACTCTTCTTTGGTGGATGCCCCACAAAATTTCTGGAGGCTACATTGAAATCCCAATAAAATGACTTCAAGTTATCTGGGCTCTCAGAGCCACAGACAATGGGGAAGAATGCAGTTATCAAGGGACTTCAAGGAGTGCACAACCTAAGATGTTCCAGGACCGCTGGACTCCTTTTGATCAGTCAATGCCTAATGCTTCAGAAGAATCTGAAACCTACATCCTAGGAAAAAAATAGATTAAAGTGTTGCTTGCTTTGTCACCTCTGCAGATAAATTCTCACAAAACTACTTATCTGGGATGCACAAAATGTTCTGATTTGCTCAGTCCAAGATATGATATGACACACTGGACATGCTAGCATGGAATGTCTCAGCCAGATGAAAGAGAGCCCTTACCCATGCAGGGACATGAAAGAGAGCTCAACACCCCAGAGAACTTGGGGAAACAACCCTTACTGAGGTACAGCCTGCCAAGGAAGGGATGTGAATATTTTATAGTCTTTATAAATATTTTCCATATGTGCAGAAGTAGTTACAACATGAACTGAAATCCTCAAATAGTAGTCTAAAATCTTCCAGAAATGATCTCCTCACTTGGCATCTCCCTACAATGGAGCCTAACAATTGCCTGACGTTCATAGCCCAACCTTTTTGATTAGTAACAAAAGATTTTGGCACAGAAACAAATTTTATTGTGTACACAATTCACAAAAATCTGGGGAATAAAAGCTCTTATTATAGTCTAGAAATAGATAGACTTCCCCCCTCTGTTTTGCTTCATGCCTGGCGTGCTTCATATAGGGATGTATTTACCCACTATGAGATTATGATAGAAAAGCTTCTTTATTCCTTTCATAGCTCTTAGACATGAATTTGGCAAAACTCTTAAATCACTCTTTTCCTATGGCAGTATAGGTTCTCCAGTCTTCCATAAAGGCTATTCACTGAACTATCCAAGAGACTCAGCCAACAACTAATTCTATCATCAGTTTCCCTTTGTTTGAGCTGAAAGAAACCAACTTGTAAAGGATCCTCCTAAGTCCATTAGAAGACGGATGTGCTATGTTGTGGAATATTTTGTATTTTTAAAAATATTTGAGTGTGATTTCTAATTTACATTTTGACATGAGTTTTAAAAATCTGCAAAAATTAAAAGAATGAATTGAAAGACTTAAATCTGTTTTAATAAACTCATGAAGCTGAAAGGTGACATTTGGATTTGAATGTAGGTATTGAAGAAAGCATGTTGCTATCGGTCTCTATGTTGTGATAGTTAATGGACACTCAAAGTCTTGCATCTTTATTTTAATCCTTTGGAATCAAATTTCACCTTTTCTTCTTTTTTCTTTAGTTTTTAAAGTGGATGGTTAGTTACTGTTGTGTTCTTTTTTGATCTCTCATAAATTACTATATCATCTTGAAGGGAAGAGAGAATAAGGGATTGAATATATGCTTCATTTGGGCTGTGAAAATTACAGACAATTTTGCCCTGAGATTCATGCAGGTGCCACACTTGTTATTTCAGATGATGGAGATTAGCTGTGTATTTCACACAGTGTTTCATTATCTCTATTATCATCTCTACACTTTCAGGTAACTCACGTGACACACTGTCTGGTCCTATAGCCTGGGCCTAATGGTAAATTTTAATTGGGTCCATTCTTACTAGTTGTATGGAAACCATTACCTATCTATATTACACCTGGGCATTTTATCCCAATTAAAGTCTGTGTTCCAAAAGTCTTTGTACTCAGGAGGATGCCAATGACTTAGATAACAGAGAACAAGACTAGTGACTTTTTAAAAGGCAAGACTGGAATTTTACTAAAAGGAAGACTTCTACAGTCCATTATAGATAGGAGTATATAACCACAGTATCTGTAAGATTTTGAATATTTTTAAGTGAACAACACAAAGTTTAATTCTCATTTTTGAATGAAGAACAATGGGTAAGCGTACTGAGACCATGTTAGTTACCCCGACTTTCCCCTCTTATTTATTGGGGATTTCTCCAGGAACCCCTTGCTTTAGTTTGAAAGGTTTATGAAGAAAAATAAAAAGAAATTCTATTTACAAGTATGGAATATTTAGGAAAAATGTATGTTATATTTTTCATATTGATACAACCAGTAATTTCCTTAAGAGAATGTGTGAAGACAAAGTCTATTACTTTAAGAGAAAAGCAATCACAGAAAAATCTTTCTAATTTATTGAAGTTTCAAGTGTGATAGCAATATCATGAAATATGGTACACTACAGGGTCATACATAAATTATAAAAATTGATCATTTTATTGCTATGCCATTTGACTAGCACATCATACTTACAAATTTCTTTTCTTTATTTTGTAGTTATAAAATGTACACAAAGTTATGTAAACAAATTAATTATTTATATTTTAAATGTATATCACATTATTTAATATTAATATATTTATATGTATTCCACACATAAAGTAGATTCATATTGCCTTGCATAAAAATTATATAAACCTGCCTTCACAACATTTTAAATATTTATTTATTTGCTTAAGTTTTTGAAATAACAAAAGTCTGTTTTACTAGATTCCCTTTCCTGCCTCCAAACTGTCCCATATATCTCCCTGCTCCCTTTCAATTTCATAATTTCTTTTTTCATTAGTAGATATTTCATTGATACAAACACACATACACACACTCTCTCACATACACACACATATTCCTAACACATGTGTATGGATGTTTTTCATGCATTGATGTGTGTATACCATATCTATGCAGTGCCCTTAGTTCACTATGTGCATGCTGGAATCTGAACCCAGTTCCTCTGCATGACCAGTAAATGTCCCTAACCACTGATCTAGTTCTCTAGTCTTTTCCACAATGCCTGTAAAGATGTTTTTGTCTAGGGAATGAATGATGAAGACTGTCATTAATGTATTTTATTTTAGTAGAAATATATATTCAATATATTGAAATCATGTACAGTTTCTTTTTAAAGAGTTAAATGATGCATAGTGCATCGAGTATTCAAAACCATTGATAAAGAGAATATTCATTCTTATTAAACTCACTTTCAATTACACATGCCTTTTAGCAGAAAAACCAAGAATGTTTTTTAAATGTTTTAAAATAAAAGTAATAAAATTTTTTAAAAATGGATAAAAACATTTATAAACTTTAACTTTATCTTTCATAAACATGAAATGACCACCTTAAAAATGACTTAAAGCCTACCATCAGATTTTATGATTAGTTTAAAAATTACACTTATAGATAGAATGATATCTTGTTTTAAATGTATCTATTTTGAGTTATAAGAGTGTTAGTAAAGATGACACCTAACTTATGTTTATAAGGATTTTGAGGAAGACCTATGAAAACATAATTCACTGGTTACACAAAAGAAAGTGTTGCCCACTATTCTAAAGATTTCTCCATAATCTATTCCTCCCAAAAAATTTATTCTTCATTCTTTCCTCTCGGCTTATCAAGAACTTGACTTGTTTCATTAAAAGTAGATATTTGTCTTTTACAATCAGTGTTTCTCCACCATTTGCTACTACACATGATGTTGGCACATATATTTGTATATTTCCTCAAGTTTTTAATAGTTTTTTGTTTGTTTGTTTTTGTTGTTGTTATTTTCTTTTGAGACATGTTTTCTTTGTATAGACCTGGCTATCCTGGAACTCACTCTGTAGACCAAGCTGGCTGCTGTGAACTCAGAAATCTACCTGCCTTTGCCTCAAAAGGCATGCACCACTACTGGCCAGCAAGTTTTTAATAGTTTAAGTAAAAAATGTAAAATGCATCTGTATTGGTACCAGTTCTAAAGTATGCAAATATCAATAGCCATCATTAAAGAAACACTCAGACCATCAGAATATAATAAATTTATTTACATATTTCTACATGAATTAAACTAGTGCCAGCTTGTTTTTATACATGAATATTTGATTTTGCTAATTAAAAACTGTTTGAATTTTATTAATGCTAACTGGTTTTTAAAGAGTCCTAGTAAAAGTATTACATTGGTTTTCTAATGCCAAATAGCTATTCCTGAAAAACCATATACAAAAAGAAAATACAGGCTGTACAAGCTTAATAAGAATATATAGGTGTAAATTATTTGTAAATTATTATTTGTAAATAATTTATGCATGCAATAACCACTTGAAAATAGGGGCTATGGATATGAAGAGTAGTATTAGGTTATTTGAGGGAGAATTTGGAGGGAGAAATGTAATTATAAAGTAATCTAAAAACAAAAATTAACAAAAAAAACAACAAAAACAACCCCCAAAAAGCCCAACGGGTTACTGGAGGCAACTTAATTTAATTTTATTTTTTGTATGCATGCTCTGGATAAAGTTCCCAATATTATGTTCAGCGATGGTTGTAAAAACAAGAGTGTTAATTTTGACATATGTCAAACCTTAGGAGAACGTTTTGCTTTCATTGTATAAATGATCCCTTTTATAGAAGATTAAAAGCTTTATAAATGAATGGTATTGGATATCCTACAGAGTTTTTCTGCATTTGCTGAAATTGTCATATGATTTTTATGATTCACTTCTATTAGTATGTCAAGATCAGTGACTACTTATGTTAAAATCATCTTTAATTTAAGGATAAATTGTATTTGATGAAGGAGTTTGACATATTTAATGCACTAAATATGAGATCTGCAAATACTTGTTTAATATTTTAAAATTGATTAGTCATTCATTTGCATTCATTTTATATTGGTGGAATTTTCTTTCTTTGGTATTTAGGTATTGGTAATATTATCAATATTACTTTATGAGTGTTTATCATTATAGAAATAAAATTTTCCTCAATCTTATTGAATATATTCATGAAACCATTTAATCTTTAAATTTTTTCAAGGCAATAAATTCTTAGCCAGTGTCCTTATTTGTTACTTCTGGTCTCTAAAACTAATGTATCTTCCTATTGTTTGAAAAAAGGTAAGTCTATATAAGTTGCATAATTCTGGAAATCAGTTTACATCTGATTATTGAACTTGTTGGCATACATACATTAATCTTAGTTCTTTTTATTTCTGTGCTATCATTTTGAATAGTCTTTCAATAAATTTAACAAAATATTATTACATCATTTCCGTATTTCCCTCTTGTCACTGCAAACATATCTATCCATTCTGTCACTGTAAACATGTCTATGTCCCCTCACTCTAGCCCTTAGCATATCCCACTACTCTCAAATTGGTGCCCTATTTTCTTTATTATTACACACACACACATGCACACACACACACACACACACACACACACTTTGTTCATTTGTGTTTATATGGTCTCAAAGAGTTTCATCATGGAATAGCCGTGCTCCTGTTCTCAGTAGTCATTAGTGGCTGTAACATCATTTTAATATGTTCTAATAATTCTATTCATATAACTTAAATACTTTTCATTATTTCATATTGATTTATTGGTATTAAAATTTTTATAAAATTAGATCTTTGTGTTTCTGCTCCAACATTATTATTTAATAACAGTTGTTTATTATTAACTGTCTTTTAGTGATGAACTTGCTAACTACAGTTATTGTATGACAATTTCATACTTCTTTGAGTTGATTATTTTCTAAGTTGTTTCTTATTTCTTTTTTAACATATCTTTAAAATGTAATTTTTAGACATTTAGGATTTTTTTTTCTATTTTGCCATCAATTACTAATAAGTTTTGGAATTGGCAAAGGGATAGGGAGTAACTTGATTTGTCTTTTAACTTAAAACTTATTTTTCCTCTACATATCAGACTTGTTTTACTCAGTGCACTATTGTCCGGGACCATCCATGCTTTTGCAGATGGATGAAAGATGGAAGGCAAGTGTCTTCACAGCTGGGCACTACCAGGTTAAACAACTGAGGAATTTTATTGCTAGGGAATAATTTATGTTCACTTATCTTGATACTTTTCAGGCTTTTTTTCATGTAATTCTCTTAGATCCTATTGATATGTAGTGTTCACACTTAAGACTTTTAAATTGAATTTCAGTAGGATTGAAAGGCTGAATATGGAAATCTTTTAAATATTTCCATTGGGATATTTATTTAAAATCTGTCAGGTTGCTCTTATAATCAGATGCTCAGATGTTGAAAGCACAATATCTATAATTTTAATTAGTTCCTTTTGGTGCCTTTTTATTTGGTAATGATCTTTGACTCTAGTAATGGCTTTTTAACTTAAGTTCTGTACTGTTTTAGAGCAATTGTAAAGGACCTCCCAAGTACAACTATATTATAAACCTACTCAGGCTCTTAGTGGCCACTTGCCGCAGCTGCCATTGAATAATCCCTAAGTGCTTAACATACCATATGATTTGACCGATACCCACATATATCTGTATTAACAACTAAGCATAATTAAAACATAGGTAAACCAAATAAAAAATACTACTTGATTTTTCTCACATAAAAGCCAGTTTTAGAGAACAAAAATAAACACTTCCAAGAGAAATGCTAGTGATTTATTGATTGATTTAATTTATTCTCAGTTGCTGCTTTTCTCTTTCAGATAAACTTGTACTTTGAGACTATGGTCAACTCCACCTTGGTGACTGAGTTCCTGTTGGAAGTTTTTGCTGAGACCTGGGAGCTCAGGATCCTACTCAGTATGCTGTTCCTGCTGGTGTACCTGGGCAGCCTGTTAGGGAACCTTACCATCATCATTGCTACTACAGTGGACCAGACCCTGAACACGCCCATGTACTTCTTCCTCAGGAATCTGTCCATTTTAGACATGGGATATGTATCTATTACTGTCCCAAATGCTTGTTTCAACTCTCTCACTGATCATAGGACTATTTCTGTGGCTGGGTGTGCAGTTCAGATCTTTTTGTTTTTCTTTTGTGCATGTGTAGAGGTTCAGTTTCTCACTATCATGGCCCAGGACCGCTATGTGGCCATCTGCAAGCCTCTCCTCTACCCTGTGATTATGAACCATAGATTGTGTGTTCAGATGACACTAGCTTCCATACTTACCTCTTTTATACTTTCAAGTTTGAACACTTTCAAAACTTTCCAGCTGTCCTTCTGTCACTCTAAGGTGGTCCCTCAGTTCTTCTGTGAACTGCCTGCTTTGCTGAGGCTTTCTTGCTCTGACACCTTTAACAACGAACTTTTACTTCTTCTGACTGGCATTGGGCTCAGTGGTAGCTGCTTTACCTTCATTGCCATATCATATGTCTGCATATTATCAGCTGTGTTGAAGGTTCCTGTCAGAGGAGAGAGAGGGAAAGCCTTTTCCACCTGTGTCCCTCACATTGTTGTGATGTCCTTGTTTCTTAGTTCTGGTGCCTATGCATATCTAAGACCTCCAGCAATCTCAGAAATAGTTGAGGATATGACTCTTTCTGTATTTTATACCATTGTCCCTCCATTCTTAAACCCTATTATCTATAGTCTTAGAAACAAACAGATAAAGAAGGCAGTGAAGAAAGTAATATTCAGATCTTTTCATAGTGGAATGAAATAAAGAAAAAATATTAATGCACAAATATGCACATGCACATCAAATCATTTTATAGACTATTGATTGAAGAGTTTATTTTTACATTATATATACTGTTTATAATTTCCCCTCCCTCTTCTCATCCTAGTTCCTTCCTCCTCACCTGTTTTCCCAACCTTATCCCTCCATCTATGCCCTTCCATATATACATAACACAAATTTTTAAAAAAAGATTAAAGAAAAAAAAAGAAGCTGTGATGTCAAATTATGTGGCAAGATCCTCTAACATTATCCTTGAATTTACTTGCTTTGGGCCATCTACTCCTGGGCCTACAGCCTACCCTTAATTGTAATTTATTTACCCAGTGAGTCTCACTTGGAGAAAACTACATTTACCCTTAAAAATGTTTTTCAATTACAGATTTTTTCTGGGTTAGAGATAAGGGCCTGTGTCTACTTCTCATTTTAACTCTAGGACCCCCTTTGGTAAGACCCCTGTATGTCCATGCATGCTGCATACAGGTCTTGGCTTATATGTGCATAGATCATGTTAATTTTAAAAACCTTTGTTTTCTTACTGCCCTCCACCATCTCTGGCTCAAATACTTCTTCTGCTTCCTCTTGCAGTATGCATGCTGATCCCAGATGAGAAAGATTTGATATAAATATCCCATCATTTAAATATGATTGTCCCAAGGTATCTCAATCTTTGTATAACATCTGGCTGTGGATCTTTGTATTTGTTCTCATCTGCTGCAAGAGGAAGTTTCACTGATGAGGGCTGAGCAAGGCACAATTTATGACTACTGTGAATTGACATTAAGAGTCATTTTATTGGGGGCTGGAGAGATGACTCAGCGGTTAAGAGCACTGACTGCTCTTCTGGAGGTCCTGAGTTCAAATCCCAGCAACCACATGGTGGCTCACAACCATCCGTAATGAGATCTGATGCCCTCTTCTGGTGTGTCTGAAGACAGCCACAGTGTACATAGATATAATAATAAATAAAATCTTTTAAAAAAAGAGTCATTTTATTGCTAAGTTTTAACTTTTGATTTAATTTAAAACTTTTAGAAGGACAATATTTGTTATTACACTATGTCCTGGGGCTTTCAAGTCTTGGGTTGACCACAGCAGTGGTGGGTATGGGTTCTGTCTCAGGGCTTAAACCTAAAGTCAAATCAGACATAGGTTGGCTACTCCCACAAAATTTGTGTTACTTGTACGAGTATATCTTGAAGGCAGGACACTAATGTAGATCATAGAGTTTATTTCTGGTTTATGTTTAAATTTCTGCTTTGGTAGTGTGCAAAGTACCGTTATTTAGAAAATACACTAAATATAGGAGTTAAGGCACAATGTACCAATACCAGATTGACATCTCCATGTTCAGTGGAGAAGTATAGGTTTGTCTTCAGCAATGGACCTTACTGTCTGTTTGGAGAGCAATCCATAAACATAGTAGTGCATGAGTTGTTTCGGTCATCACCATGGGATCCCTTTGTCTAACAATTCAACTTAGCATAACCCATCCTTGTATTGAGGGCTTTATTTGATGACAGTCAGCTGGGACTCTGTCTTCTCCATTATTTTGCAATTCCCTGTGGGTTACCTTTATGGGTATTTATATTTTAAGAAGCTTTTATTTCATTAGGTTTCTGTAATACTTTTGCAACAAGCCATTGTCGTGAGCTGTGTCTTCCTATATTCCCTCCCTCATGCCCTTCTTCTCTCCATTGACACTAATTAATTCTCCCATTTTGGTCACTACTCCATCCAAAACTATTTACTCTGTTTCAATTTTTCTAATGATATCTATCTGTCCCCACACTCTTCCTTACTCTATAACCAGTTTTTATGGTTCTATGGATTGTAGATTTGTTATCATTTACTGAAAGGCTAATATTCACAAATAAGATAATACCATAATTGTCTATCCGGGACTGTGTTACATTACTAAGGATTTATTTTTCTAGTTCCATCAGTATACCTGTGGCATTTCTTGAATTCATGATTTTAAATTTTATTTATTGTTCTTTCATACAATAAATCCTAACTGCCACCTCCTCTCCCTCCTCTTCTCCCAGTGTTTCTACCTCACCTCTCCTCCAAATCAACTGCTCCTCTCAATTTCCCATAAGAAAAGAGCAAGTGTTCAAATAAAGTACCTGAATTTGACATAACAAGATGCAAAGAGACTAGGCCTGTATTCTTATATCAATGCTAGAAAATGCAACCCAGTAAGAGGGGAAGGGTTCCTCAAGCCAGAAAAAGACATAGAGACACCCCTACTCTGATTGCTAGGAGTCATTTTTTTAACAAATAATTTATATCCCATTGTGTAAATATGCCACATTTTCTTTCTTCCTTCTTCAGTAGAGAAATTCTTCAATTGTTTCAAATTTCTGCATATTATAAATGGAACAGCCATAAGCATGTTTGAGAATTTGTCTCTGTGATAGGGTAAAGTGACACTGAAGCATTTGTCCCAGAGCAGTATATGGACCTTGAGATAAATTGATTTCCATTTTCCTTAATAAGAACATAAACTTATTTCCATAGTGTCCACAAACTTCCATATCAACTAGCCACTGATATGATTTGCATTTCCCTAATGATGAAGCATACTAGACATTTATTTAAATGTTTCTCAGCCATTTGAGCATCTTCTTTAGAAGATTTTCTGTCTAGAAGAATACTTCATTTTTCAACTGTGTTATTTATTTTCTTGATATCTTGTTTCTTGAGTTCATTATATATTTTGAATATTAGCCTTCTATTTGATGAGGAGTTTCTTTTAGAAGACCTTTTCTTTGTGAATTTCACAATCTATATCCTCCCAGAACCCCATCACCTTCTAATCTATCCAACTTTATGCATGCTCTCTGAAAAAAAGAAAACAAAAACCAAAAATCAAAATAAACAAAAAAACCAATAAGACAAAAATGTCAGATCTTGTCAAAGTGAAAAAAGCCTACACAAGTTCAGTGCAAGTGAATCTTAGAACTAAAACGGGGAAGATAAAAAAAATCCCACTTCTAAATTAGGAGCAATTGATACCTACTGGGAAAGGGAAAAGCAGATTACTCAAATGGACTGTCACAGGGTATATCAATCATATTCAAGTGCTCGTCCTGACACCAGTAGTAGTTAGCCAACATAAAGAGACACCAGGCCAAATGTCTCTTCTCTTCCTGATGCCTATAGAACTAGATGTAGAACTCTCAGTTAATTTTCCAGCACCATGTAGAATTCTACCAATCTATAATCATGAGAGATCATTCCATCTTCTGATATATTCTTCACTTACTTTTATCAGCATCTTAACGCCTTTGTTTTACAAGTTGTCTTAGTATTTGCTTGCTGTAAAGAGAATCCATGACTACTAAAACTCTTATAAAAGATATCATTTAATTGGAGATTGCTTACTTCTTCAAAGATTTAGTCTATTATCATCATAGTGGAGAACACAGCAACATCCCAGCAGACATGGTGCTGGAGAAATAGCTGAGAGTTCTACATCTACATATATATGGTTCATATGGATTCTCTAATGTGCATTTAGGCTACTTTTCTCAGAGTCCTTACTGCAGCCTCACTGTAAGGGCTGCAATAGAAATCTGTCTCTTCACTTCTCTCCAATCCTTAGAAGCATCGACTTTGGTATTATTATCAAAAAGAGCATCATTAATTAGTGAGAATGATTCTCTTGAATACTTGTTGTGGCAGCTTGGAGCATAGATGATATGCCTATTGATAAAACATATACCTGCCCATTATTGCACAAGCAACATACCAGAAAACAAAGGTATTACATATGAATGCCGTACTCTGATTTTCTGACTTGTTACCTGAACATGAAATGCAATAATCTCCAGGCACATTAATACACATATTTTTGCTTTAATGAATAACTCAAAGTGGTTCAGACTTACAAAAATAACAGTGAGAAAAGTTATCCTGAATGTGCTTAGTAGTTAAGAGGTGATTTACGTTTTTTAGTTACTAAAAATAAACTCTTTAATGTTGATATTCATGATGTCTAAGGAGACAATTTGATAGCAAAAGTGAAAAACTAATTTTTCTTAATCTTATTTGCAGTACGTGATGGTGTTTACATCATACTCCCTGCTGAGACATAGTGTGATCATGAAATTGTGTGTATAGCCAGCTATTGTGTAGTACTATAAACTTTTTTATTCTTTGGAAAAGATGTATTCATAATTTACTTGTGGTTAACTTAAATCATCACAAATCATTATAAATCAAATTTTAGTCTTCTACATGACCTAGATATATGACTATTTCTGTAGTGGCAAATTAACTTTATCTACTGACTCAAGAGTAGTATGAGATTCACAAGAAATTTTATACCAGACAAATTAATCCATTATCTTCCTACTTCAGCCTCATTCAAATTTATAAAGCTTAGCATGTACTCTCAAACTTCCTAATACTGAGACCATTTAATAAATTATGGTTGGTGAACCCCAACCGTAAGATTATCTTGTGGCTACTTCATAACTGTAACTTTCATACTTAATACAATCATAATGTAAATATAAGATATGTAGGATACCTAGTATGTGACCCCTGTGAAATAGTCTTTTGACCTCTAAAGGCATTACTGACCTATAGTTTGAAAACCACTAGCCTAACATCATGAAGGCAGATTTTTTACATTCTTTATTAAAATAAAACACAAAGACTCTTTGTCCAGTTTCTAGGAGAGTTTTTGAATTCCTCTGAAACTGTTAAAATGAACATGTATTCTCTATTTCTTCAGTCAACCTACTCTCAACAAATGGGGCTGAGTAAAGTCTACTTACCATATTTCAGGGCTTTATCTCCAAATTCTCCCACATTCTACCAACAAACATGTTCCAAAGACCAGGAGCCAGAGTCAGATTCTCAGAGCAACAATCCCCCATCAGCACAAGTTTTCTGTATGACTTTTTTTCTTGATGTGACAGTATACCTCCCAAAATCAACATAAGGAAGGAGTAGTATTTTTCTCTTACAATTTAAGAGTACAGACTACTATAGTGGAAGAGGCATGGCAACAGAAGTGTGTGGAAGCTAAGCATATTGCATTCACAGTCAGAAAGCAGAGATGAAAGCTGGGGTCCAGGCCCTGGGATCATGTCATAATAATACCTACACTAAGTGTGTGAGATCCTAATTTTGTTAAAAAATGTTGGCTAAAAATAAATGATCTCACACCTAGAGGTTTGCTTCTTACTTGATTATAAATACCATCAAGTTGATTATAAGATCAGCAATCATAGTCTCCAACAATTCAAAATGATTTTGGAAAAAAAAAGGACTAAGACACCAGGTATCACAGAACTTGATACCAACAGAGCCCTGTACCAAAAAAAAAAAAGTATGACATAAAGCAAATCATGAGTAAATGAAAATAGAAGTGATAATCTAGAAATAGACCTTCACATTTACAAAGATGTCAAAAAAATCTTCATTGAGGAAAAAAAATGACCTCTTCAAAAAGTGGGGCTGTGTAAACTAGATAAATGAATACAATTACCTCCCTGTCTCATTATGTAGTATGATCAATTTCATAATAAATAAAAGATCATATGATGTAAAACTCTAATAATGCTATAGAAAATATATAGAGAACATTTCAAGATATAGATGTTGATAAAGACAAGGACTTTGGGAAAGGGATTACAATTTCTAAATAAATAGTGCCAAGAATTATCAAAAGTGATTTAATGAAATTTTAAAAGTTCTGGAAAACAAAGGGAACAATCAAATAAAGGAAATGCCAATGAAATTTGAGAAAAAACATTACTAATTAAATATCTTTCAAAGCATTGAAATGTTGAATATACAAATAACACATTTATTAAATATCCAAATCCTGGTAAATGAAATAAATTTAAACTTCTCAAAAGATGAATAACAAACTTCCAATAGACATAAATATTTGTGCAGCATTTTAATAATCAGGGAAATTTAATTCAAGACCAGCTTGAGATTCTTTCTCTCTCCAGTAACTAAAAACTAAGAACAAATGCTGATGAGGATGTATAGAAATAAGGAGACATATACAATAATAGTTGGGGTGCATTTAGTCTATTTTCTATGGCAAGCAATAGGAAGGTACCTATAGAAATCTATGAACAGAACTACCTTTATACTCAGCCACACCACTTCGAGATTCATGCCTGAAGAATGTCTCTGTCATATCTCTATATATGATAGAGATAACTGCTTAACTGTGCTTATTGTAACATTACTTATTGAAGGCAAGTTATACAACTGTCACACAGTACTTGTCTACTTCAGTTGTGTCTGCATGTCAGACCAAAAAATCCTGATCACAGACCTGAGACATACAATTCAAAGGGAGTCAGTCTCCTGAGGTATTCAGTCGCTGACATCTCCTAACTCAGATGTGTTCAAGATTGATCTCTGCTAAAGTCTGTGGAGAGATCTGCATGCTTTCTTTATCCAGGCAAAAAGATGCCCTAAGAAATACTTTATTTATAGCTAAAACTGAGATTGAATATTATTTCCTGGCCTCCACAGTGTTTCAATAATCCAAATATATTTCCTAGCTGTAATTAGCTTGGAATTTTTTTTTATATATGATCTTATTTATTTATTCTTTTTTATTAGATATTTTCTTTATTTACATGTAAATTTCTCCCTTCCCAGTTGCCCCTCTAAAAAAAACAAAGAAACAAACAAAAACAACAAAAACAAACCCCAGCTGCCTCCCCACTCCCCATGCCTGCCACCCCACCCTCTCCTGCTTATTGCCTCTGGCATTCCCCCACACTGGGGCACAGAATCTTCACTGGGCCAGTCCTCTCCTCCTATTGATGATCGAATTTGCAATCCTCCACTATACATACGCTGCCAGAACAATCAGTACCACCATGTATAGTCCTTGGTTGGTGGCTGAGACCCTGGGAGCTCTGAGGGTACTAGTTAGTTCATATTGTTGTTCGTC
>NW_022196904.1:75572574-75575312 GCF_008632895.1 Mastomys coucha
TACCTAACTCAGGATGATATTCTCCAGATCCATCCATTTCCCTAAGAATTTCATAAATTTATTGTTTTAAGAATTTCATAAATTTATTGTTTTTAATATTAGCTTGGAATTTTTACAAAGAAGCTGTATTACTAGACAGGGTGTCTCCAGAGTTAGAGATAGCAGTCAGGCACTTATTATCAGAGCAGTCCCACACAAGGCAGAATTGCTTTACTAACCAGAAAGAAGTTGTAGGACTTCCATCACTAATTATCTATGTTACAGCCAAGAAATGCTAGTATGCGACCTTTAACTGCTTGCCTCAGACAAACCCAGAGAATTTATTTTGTGGCTACCAAAATAGTCCTGGAAGAAGGACACCACTCTTCCTCTGTTTTGCACCTGGCTGCTTGTTCTCACTGACCTTAATGTGGCTGTCTCCTGCCTATGTGACTTCTGTCATTTGCCCTGTTTTCTGTATACTATATAAGCCTGATTTTTACTTTGTGCAAATACACTCAGATACCACACTTCTTTGTGTCATCTCCGTTTGTCCCTAGCCAAATTCTTTTCCAACCAAGCCAGAACTCTTATCTCCCTGCAGAACAAGGGGTCCAGGAAGCAACCCAGTCAGTGGCATAGAACTGCCCTAGATATCAGGCAATGAATTAAAAGAAAAGAAGATACTATATATGAACAACGGAATTTTATTCAATCACAAAGAATTAAATTATGCTATTTGCTAAAAAATGGATGTAACTAGAAATCATCATACTACTCAAAATAAACAGTACATAGAAGCATAAATACATGTTTCCTAACTTGCATTTTCTTAAATCCTAAAAGTCCCTTAAATATCAAATGGGACACTGGAGTAATGAAAGAGGGTAGTAGGACTAGGACAAGGGACAACATACTGAGGGTAGTGATTCTGAGATGAAGGACAAAGTAAATGTTATGTCTCAAATAAAATGTTTATGTGGAAAATAATTCTCTATGTACAGTGAGTTTATATCACTAAAATAAACATCACAAAATAGTAAAAATAAACATACTATAATATTTTATACACTGTAAAACAGCTTTAAACTAATATTAGACTATAGAATCATCTTTATCAGTAGAAAGGCCTCCCTCGTAGGCCTAAAGGATCAATGAATGCACTTTCCGGGTACATCACCTGGCAATTCATAATTCTCAGTAATATGGGACTAAAACTGAAATTGGTAAAGATATATTTTTATGAAGATATGAATACTACATTTCAAAGTTAAAGGTTACAACAACAACAAAAAAAAACCTCATTAGAGTATTTTAAACATTTAACATTTGGTACATTCTGGAGGGTCTCCCCAACTTATTACCTCCAAAGGCTTCCTGTTTCCATTCTTAGATGAAATGCCCTAAAGTGAGGAGAGGGAATTTGTAGAGTCTACTTCCAGTAGAGAGACAGGGCATTGAGTGAGGAATGGTGTTGCTATCCCAGAGTCAAAACTCTGATTCATAATTGTTCTTGTCTGAAAGAACAGAAGGAATGGAAATGGAGAAGATCCTGAGGGAAAAAAAGGTCCAGAGACAGACCCAAAGTGGGATCCAGCTCAAGGCCTGACATTATTATGGAGGCTATGGGGAGCTCACAAAAAGGGACCTATCATGAATGCCCTCCAAAAGACCCAACAAGGAGCTGAAAGAGTCAGATGCAAATGTTTGGACAGAAGCTGCTGACCCCTGTGGTTGAATTAAGGAAAAGCTGGAAGAAGCTGAGGAGGATGTAACCCTGTAGGAAGACCAAGATCTCTCAGACACTGGATCACCCACCAGGCAGCATACACCAGCTGAAATGAGACCCCCAGCACATGTACAGCTGAGGACTGGGTTCAGTCAGAAAAAAATGCACCTAGCCCTCAAGGGTGGGGATATTCTTATGGAGACAGGGGGACAGGGAAGAAGTATGGGGTGTGGAACAGTAGGAAGGTGGACTAGGAGGGGGATATAAAAGTTGAACAATTTTTTATGTATTATTTGATTCTCAAAATATTCAATATTATTGATATATTTGATATATAAAATACATTTAAATAATAAAAAATAAGAAAAATAAATAAAATTGAGGCTAAGCCTAGCTTATAACACATGAAATCTTATCTCAGAAAAACAAGCAAAGCATGTTTGTAAGAAATATGTTATTTAAATGTAGTATTTATTTTAAAATTAATAACAATCAAGTGTACCCCACAGAGTCAATACCTAAATCCTAAAGAATCAAAAGGTATTATATATATATATATATATATATATATATATATTATAGGTGTTATATTTTATACATATATATATAATTCTCTAGCTGATTTTCTTTTTTTTTTAGTATTTTCTTTTTTTTTCTTTTTCAAGTTTATTAGATTTTGAGAATTCATGGAATGCATTTTGCCTATATGTATCCATTATCCTTCAGCTCCTACCAGACCCAACCCCTCTTTCTTGCTCATCCATCTTTGTTCTTTGTGTCTTTTTTTTTAATTTTCTTTATTTACATGTAAATTTCTCCATTCCCAGTTTCCCATCCAAAAAACAAAGAAACAAACAAAAACAAACAAAACAAACCCCTGTTCCCTCCCACTTCCCCATGCCTGCCACCCTGCCCTCTCCCACTTTCTGGCCTTGGCATTCCCCTACAGTGGGGCACAGAAATTTCACAGGGCCGAGCTCCTCTCCTCCTATTGATGATTGAATTTGCAATCCTCTACTATACACATGCT
>NW_022196904.1:75576682-75596153 GCF_008632895.1 Mastomys coucha
CAACTTTATGAGGTCCCATTTGTCAATTCTTGATCTTAGAGCAGAAGCTATTGGCGTTCTCTTCAGTAGGGAAGAACCTCGAGCAAATAGGCACAGGGGAAAATTTTTTTTAGTATTTCAAGACAGGGTTTCTCTGTATAGCTCTGGCTCTCCTGGAACTCACTCTGTAGACCAGGCTGGCCTCAAACTCAGAAATCTACCTGCCTCTGCCTCCCAAGTGCTGGGATTAAGCCTGTGCCACTACCACCCAGCTTGATTCTTAAAATGTATATAAACCACACTTAAGAGAGGCCCATGCCCACTAGTAGATAAATAACTCAGCAGTATTTTGGGAATGGTTTTATCTCAAATTGCATTGCTTAGGCTATTTAATTTATTGCCAAGCCCAGTGTGGCTCTGGTAGAGACAGAGTGACATGGTTCCTGCCCCTGGGACAGGACCTCAATATGAGCCTTCACTAATGTTAATGGCTTTTGTGGGTGTAAATCTTCTTTGTGTAATAATGTACGTATTTTCACATTCCTCTGAGGAATGTCCTCTTTGTTAATGTTAATGTCTTCATGATAATCTGAGACAGCACAAGTCCATGAGGTAAAGGTATGTCTAAGATTTCAGTAAAATGGTAAACACTGGGACCTTCAGAACAGCCCTTCAGGCTATGGAAAAGAGCTCTTAATACATGTGCGTATTTATATGTGTGTGTGTGTGTGTGTGTGAGTGTGTGTGTATATATGTGTATATATAAGTATATGCAAAAATAAGAGTGCTTCTCAGGAACAGTTATAACAGGCTTCTATCATCAAGCATTTCTTGGCATCTGCAATAGTGTCTCGGTCTGGTATCTGTATATGGGATGGAGCAATCTCTGGATTACCTTTCCTTCGGTCTCTGCCGAAGTTTGTCCCAGTTTTTCCTTTAGACGGGAGCCATTCTAGGTTAAAATTTTGAAGCTGAGAGGGTGGTCCCATCACCCAACTGGGGACCTTGCTTAACCTCTGGATATGGTCTCTATAGGTTCTAACTACCCTTTGTTGGGCATTTCAGCTAATCTCATCCCCGTTGGGTCCTCGGAGCCTTTTGCTTTCCTGACATCTGGGACCTGCTGGTGGCTACCCCCAGTTCCCCATACCCCATTGCTACACAACTCTGTTCCAATTTTTGACTACATATTCCTGACTGTATATCATCACTGTCTCCTCCTGTATTTGATCCTGCCCCACATTCCACCCTCCTCTATTCCTTCCATGCCCCTATCACCCTCTACCTCCCATAAGTATTTTGTTCCTCCATCTAAATAGGACTAAAACATCCACATTTTGGTCTTCCTTATTGAGTTTCATATGGTCTGTGAGTTGTATCTTTGGTATTATGAGCGTTTGGGCTAATATCCACTTGCCATTGAGTGCATACCATCCATGTTCTTTTGTGACTGGGTAAGCTCACTCAGGATGATATTTTCTAGTTCCATCCATTTACCTAAGGTTTTCATGAAGTCAAGGTTTTTAATAGCTGAATAGTATTCCATTGTTCAAATATATGACATTTTCTGATTCCATTCCTCTGCTGAAGGATATCTGGGTTCTTTCTAGCTTCTGAATATTGTAAATAAGGCTGCTACTAACATAGTGGAGCATGTTCTCTTGTCATATGTTGGAGCATCTTTTGGGTATATGCTCAGGAGTGGTATAGCTGGGTCCTCAGATAGTATTATCTCCAATTTTCTGAGGAACTACCAGACTGATTTCCAGAGTGGTTGTACCAGCTTGCAATCCCACCAACAATGGAGGAGTGTTCCTCTTTCTCCATATCCTTGTCAACATCTGCAGTCACCTGAGTTTTTGATGTTAGCCGTTCTGATTGCTGTGACGTGGAGTCTGTTCCTCTTTCTCCACAACCTCACCAGCATCTGCAGTCACCTGAGGTTTTGATGTTAGCCATTCTGACTGCTGTGACATGGAGTCTGTTCCTCTTTTTCCACAACCTCGCCAGCATTTGCTGTCACCTGAGTTTTTGATGTTAGCCATTCTGATTGCTGTGACGTGGAGTCTCAGTGTTGCTTTGATTTGCATTGAAGACAATATTTATAGTATGTCTGGATTGTCTAGAATTGTTTATTCTTACCTATTTACTATCGAAAAAAACCTTGAAAATTATTGCAATTAGCTAAACTAGTATTTAATATGCCCATAAGTTTGATTGACACAGTATTGACTTGCATTATTTAATTATCCTATTAATTCCTATTATTCTATTAAATTCTCCTATTAGAAGTGATAGGACTAAATTTTGCATTTTAAAATGAATTGCATAGGCATAATACTTATACAAGAGTTGAACTAATATATATTATGTTGTTAAAATTTGTTTTATATTTTGTATCAATTTATAAAGATTTATCCCAATGAAAACCTTAAACCTATATCAATCTACAAAATTTCTCTACCAATGTAACAAAATATAATGTGAATTTCACATCAAAATATAGAGATCTCTGTAAGTGTAAGATTATTACTATATTTTTTGGTTAATGAGTAGGTCCCATAATCTACCACTATTTGTCTAATTTCTGATGTTTCATATCCCTCATTTTTATTCTTAGCCCCATTCCCTTACCATAGGAAGAAAGAAGGAAAGAAAAAAAAAGAAAAAAGAAATCACAGAATGTAACTTCCTATTTCGTTTCTTCCCTGTAAAAGAACCCAACAACTTGTAAATCAACCCCTAAAATGACAACATATATATAAATTGCATAAAATGGCCAAAACCCATCCAACCCAATAAGGTATTGGATTGATGGACTTCTCATAATTGTTTTCTGGTGAGTTGGGGCAAAGAATTCCTCTTTGGGGACCCAAAAGGAAATTGGAATAATGGTTAAGTTAAAAGAATGCCAGTTGGCATCATTTGTTGTTCAGGCTCTACATGCTGAGAAAGTTCAGGTATTTACTGAAGTCCTGACTACAACAATATGAAATAGAAAGTGGAACTTGGGAGAAGAAAGAATTCTAGAATAGAGTCAGTCACAGGAAGACCTGCTTAGGAAGATGTGAGGGGACATGTGGCAAGATATAGATTAAAATAAATGTGTTGTTATGATTGTATTCAGAAAAGAGCCTAAGTATATGGCCAATGTATATACTTGGTTGGGTGAACCAAAGTCATAATATTCTTATATATGTCAAATGAAATTTAAAATTATGAACTCTTTACAATAAATACACAGAGTATATATATATATGTATATATATATATATATACATATATATATCATATCATAATAATTGCAGCAGTAGAACTGAAATATCGTCAGTTTGGTTTCTGTCTGCAGTTTCTTATTTCAAATCTTTCTGGAGGTTTTAATTATAAATTCCATTTTAACCACTATGACAGAGTGTGGTGGTTGTTGGCCCATGATCCTATCTATACTCATGACAAACCCCAAAATACAAGACTCAGGAGGAAGTAAAGATGCAGGAAGTAAAAGTGTCTGTCACCTAATGAAATCATAATTTATACAAGTTCATAGTTTTGGGGATAGTCAATTTGAAACTGAAATACATCATTTCCATTATTTTCCTAGGTGTGGTGAATCCATATTGTAATGACAGCTACCTTAATGGTTATAGGAGGATCCTTTCCAAGTTGGTTTCAGTGGGCTCAAACAAGAGGAAACTGGTGATGGACTTAGTTGTTGGCTGAGTAGCTTAAATAGTCCAATGAATATCCTTCATGGATGACTGGAGGGCCTACATTCACATAAAAAAGAAATGATCAAAGAGTTCTACAAAATTCATATCGCTGGTCTATGAAAGGAATGGAGAAGGTTTTCCATCATAATCTCATAGTGGTTAAATCATCCCTATATGAAGCATATCAAGTATAAAGCAAAGCAAAGGAAGGAGGTCTATCTATTCTTTACTAGACTCTAATAAGAGGTTTTCTTCCCAAGAATTCTGAGGATTGTATACACAACAAAGTTTGTTGGACCCTATTGTAAGGAGATGCCAAGTGAGGAGACCAGTTCCTGCCATAGTTTTTAACCTACTATTTGAGGATTATAGTCCATGTTGTAACTACTGCTAGATATCTGGAAAATTTTTATAAAGACTATCAAATATTCATATCACTTCTTGGCAGGCTGAACCACAGTTTTCCAGCATGTTGAGCTCTTTCAGACTTCTGCATCAGTAAGGGCTCTCTGTTTTGGATAGATTTGAAGATGTACCTGGAATCTGGCTGAGATATCTCATGTCAGGTGTCAGATCTAGGTGTATCATACCATACCTTGGGTCTGATCAAATCAGAACGTTTTGTGGACCCCAGATAAGTAGTTTGGTGAGAATTTATCTGCAGAGGTGACAGAGCAGGCAACATTCTAATCTTTTATTCCCTAGGATGTAGATTTCAGATTCTTCTGAAGCATTAGGTAGTGTTTAATCAAAAGGAGTCCAGGGGACCTGGAATATCTTAGGTTATACCCTCCTTCAACCCCCTAGATCACTGCATTCTTCCCCACTCTCCGTGGTTCTGATACCTTGAAGTCTTTTTCTTTGGACTCCAGAAATGTCATGGGGGTATCTACCAGAGAAGTGGACTTGTATACAGATTTAAGTCTATAGAAATACTTTTTATTAGTCATTCAGAAACTGTACTAGGTATTCTGGATCACAGTGTAGCCCTTAGCCATTTTGGGTGTGATCTTTTAAGTACAGATACTATATAGTGGATGGACACACTTAAGTTAACAAGAACAGTTAGCCAGAAGCAGAACTACAGAAGCCAAAAAACAAGGTTAATATATTTATAGATTTTCCCAGAACTAAAAACTTTTATAGACTAGGTATTTGGCTTTATATTGGCAAGTAGCAGTGCCTACCAGCTGAGTTTATGCTACTTACAAGATGGAGGCAGTTTTGCTAAGTTCTGGAATCCTGCTAAAATACAATGATCATCTAAATACAAAATACATTTAGCCTATTTATGAAACTTCTAAATCTAAACAATTTTAACATGTTACAAAGCCCAGATAGTCTCTTCTAAATATCAAAGCACTCTTAATTATGAATACTGTAAATTAAAAAAATACTACCAATAAAGTATGGTTCATAATAACCATTCCCATTCCAAAACTGGAAGTAGGAGATAAACAATGGTAGACAAGACAAAAGAAAACTCAAAACCCAAGTGGAAAACACCCAATCAATCATCTCCATGTCTAGATCTAGAGCGCTTCAGTAGCATCCTTAAAATTCCATGAGGCTTGGAGGTTCCAGGACTCTACTTCTAGTACTTATATCAGATATGGTCTCTCTTAGAGTGGCTTCACATTGTAGCTACAGGTTTCTTAGGCAAATATCTCACTGTGTTGGCATCTCCATTGAATGAGAATCTCCACTATAATTTGGACTTTGTGTTCACAGTTTCCTTCAAAGATCTCCCAGGGCTATGACAAAGGAATACAATCCTGCCACTCATGCCTGACCTCATTAATGTTCTTGATCTTGAGATATTCTTCCTCTGACCAAACCACTGACATTTTGCATGCCTGTAAATTGAGCATTGAATTGGTGATACTTTAGAATTATTCTACCTACTTTATATATAGCCATAGATAAAGTGGCTTCTGAATGTCTTAATAGTGGAAACTGGGAAAATGGAATCTGGGAAAATACTCTCTAAGAGGCTGTTTTGAGCAATAATCTCTTAGTTTCATTCCCAGCTTCATCACTCACATATTTTCATAAATCTGAATGTTTGTAAACTACAACTATTGATAAATAGGAATTAGTTTTCAAGGTACTTTTTCTATTGCATTAGAATAAAGTATATAGTTTCTAATTAGTTTTGCTAACTTTTTTAAGAACTACAGATGCTTTCTATGAATTCACTTCTCTACAACTTTTATATTGCTCATGTTCTTCTTTTTAGAAGCTGCAAATTCTTTTTTTTTTAAATTTGCATCCCCATGATAAACCTCAATCAACAGGGTAATAAATAACCATGTCCAGCCATAATTTTATAGTGTACAGAATTTTTCTCCATCAAACAGCTTAGTCCGTTTCTTTGAATTCAGTCCCACTCAGGCATTCAGTACACATGAATATAGCCAGATTCTCCCCCAATACACAAAAATTTTCCTGCTAAAACTCCCCATCAAATGTCTGTGTCTCCTTCTAAAACCTCTTGACGGCTACTTTTCACGTTTTCTCTTGGTACTCTGGTCTCCAATCCCACCAGAGTGGCCCATTAAGCTCTAGTTACAGCATGCTAGACCTTTTCAGGTACAAAATTCCAAACTCTCCCACACTCCTCCCACAAACCACTTCCAATATTGAACCAAATAAGACCAAAATGGATCTGCAGGGTGTAAAAGGGGTGGGGCAGAATTGATATGATTACATGCTAATTCAAATGTAAACTAAGTAATAAAATAATATTTTCAAAATCTTAAAAATGAAACAAAACAAGTTCAGGACAAATTCAGACCTCCCCTCTGAAGAAAAAAACTGGGAAAATAACATATATTCTTATAGTCTCCTTGCATTCAGACTAAGTCTTTCAGTCTCAAACTGTGGTACTAGATTTATTGTAACTTCTAATCTTCATGTTAAATGGGGATATTAGATTCAAAGATATTTTACTTCCCAGTACCCAACACTGTAAGAAACAGCTACAAAAAGTCTAATATTCATATGTCCTAAAACTGTATGAGTATGAACGTATAGTGTTGTAAAACATTTTCTATTTTTAAAAATATTTGACTGTGATTCCTAATTTACATTTTGGCATAATTTTTATAAATCTGCAAAAACTAAGAAAAAGAATGGAAAGATTTAAATATGTTTTTTTATAAACTCCTGAAACTAAAAGGTGATATTTGGATGTGAATGTAGGTATGGAAGAGATCATGTTGCTATTAGTCTTTATGTTGTGATAATTAATGAATGTTCAGTCTTGCATCTTTGTTTCAATCTTTTGGAATCAAATTTTACTTTTTCTTTTCTTCTTTTTTCTTTAGTGTATAAAAAAGATGATTACTGTTGTCTTTTTTGATCTCTGATATATTACGATGTCATCTTGAAGAGAAGAGAGAATGAGAGATTGAATACCTGCTTCATTTGGGTTGTAAAAACTACAGATGATTTTGTTCTGAGCTCCATACAGGTGCCAGACATATTACTTCAGATGATGGAGGTTTTCCGTATTTTTCATGCAGTGTTTCATTATCCCCATTATCATCTCCACACTTGCAAGTGACTCAGGTGACACAATGTCTGACCCTTCAGACTGTGTCTAATGGTGAATTTTAATTGGGTCCATTCTTACCAGTTCTATGGAAACCATTATTTATGTAAATTCCATCTGAGCATTTTATCCCAATTAAGGACTGTGTTCTAGGAGTGTTTGTACTCAGGAGGATGCCAACATTTTAGATAAAAGAGAACAAGACTAGTGATTTTTTAAAAGGCAAGATTGGTATTTTGCTAAAATGAAGACATACAATATTTTATAGACAGGAATATTTGACTAAATTACGGATACGATTTTAAATATTTTAAAGTGAGCAACACAGAGCTTCATTCTCATTTTTGAATGATGAACAATGTCGGGGTAAGTGTACTGAAAGACTATGGTTGTTACCTTAATCTTCCCATCTTATTTCTAGGGGAATTCCTCAGCAATCCCTTGCTTCATTTTGACAGGTTTTTTTGTTTGTTTTTTTGTTTTGTATTTATTAGATATTTTCTTTATTTACATGTCATATGATTTTTCTTTTCCCAGTTTCCCCTCCCAGAAACAAACAAAGAAACAAGCAAACAAAAACAACAAGAACAAACCCCTTTTGGCATGGGGAGGAGGGAGCCAACATTTTGACAGGTTTAAGAATAATTTCTATCTAAAAGTATGGGGTTTTTAGGAAAAAATTACATGTCATATTTTTCACCTGAGACACAACCAGTAATTTCCTTAAGAGAATGTGTGAAGACAAAGCCTATTACTTTAAGAGAAAAGCAATCACAGAAAAAGCTTGCTATTTTTTTGAAGTTTTATCTTAAGTGTGACAGCAATGTTGTGGAGTATGGTACACTACCGAGACATACATATATTATAAAAGCTGATCATTGTGTTTCTGTGCCACTTTACTAACACGTCATACTTACAAATTTCTTTTCTTCATTTATAGTTACAAAATTGTATATAACTTTATGTAAACAAATTCCAATGTATCTACATTTTAAATATATATCATATTATATAATATTATTTAATATCATTTACATATACATACATATTACACATATAAGTAGATACATATTGCCTTGTATAAAAATTATGTAAATCTGCTTTCACACATTTTGAAAGATTTATTTACTTGCTTTAGTTTTTGAAATCATAATACAAGTATCTTCTTTCTGAATTCCCTTTCCTACCTCCAAAGCATCCTATATACCCTCCTTGCTGTCTTTCAATTTCATGATCTCTCTTTTCATTAATAGATGTTGCACAAACACACACACACACAAACACACACACACACACACAAACACATACATGCATATATGTTCCTAATACATATGTATGGATGCTTTGCCGGCATGGATGTGTATATATCATTTTCATGCAGTGATCTTAGTGTCCATAAAAGAATGTTACATCTTCTAGAAGTGGAGTTATGAATGGTGGGAGCCACAATATGCATGCTGGAATCTGAACCCAGTTCCTCTGAATGACAAGTAAATATCCCTAACTACTGATATAGCTCTTTTGTCTCTCTCCCAATGAATGGAAAGATTAATTTTTGGTTGTTGGCTGAATCACGAAGACTTTCCTCAGTGTATTTTGATATTTTATTTTACTAGAAATATATATTTAATATATGGAAATCATATACAGGTTCTTTGTTAAAGAGATAAATGATGTTTACTGTATCAAGTATATAAAACCACTCATACATACTGATAAAGAGAATGTTCATTCTTATTAAGTTCACCTTTTAAAATTACATTTGAACTATACATGGCTTTCAGCATAAAAGCAAGAATTTTTTAAACATTTTAAAATAAAACTAATAAAATTTAAAGTAAATTGATTAAAAAACAATTTATAAATTTTAACTTCTTCATAAACATGAAATTATCACCTTTAAGACTGATTTAAAACCTATCATCAGATTTCATCATTAGTTTAAAAATTATCTTTGTAGATTGAATGATATGTTTTAAATGTGTCTATTTTTGATATAAAAAGTGTTAGTATATTTTATTACTCTTAGAGAATTCATTATTTTCTCTAGGCTTATAAAGAACTTGATAAGTTTCATTAAAGTAGAAAGGTAAATTATCTTTTACCTTCAGTGTTTCCTCCATAATTTGCTACTACACATGATGATGACACATTTATTAGTATATTTTTTCAATTTTTTAATAGTTTGAATAAAAATGTAAAATGTATCTGTATTGTACTATTCCTAAAAGTATGCAAATATCAATATCTATCATTGAACATTACATTCAGACCATCAGAATATAATAAATTTATTTAGATATTTCTAACAGGAATTAACGTAGTACCAGCTTGTTTTTGGAAGCATGGATATTTAAATTTGCCAGTTAAACACTATAATATTTGAATTTCATTAATGCTAATTGATTTTTAAAGAGATCTAATAAATGTATTACATTTGTTGTCTAATGCTAAGTGGCTATTCCTGAAATCCTCTATACAAGAAAAATACAGGGTATACAAGCTTACTGAGAATATACGTGTGTAGACAGATAATTTATGCATGGAATAACCACTTGAAAATAGGGTCTATGGATATTAAGAAGAGTATTGTAATATTTAAGGAAGGATTTGGGGAAAATGTAAATATAATTAATGTAAAACAAAAATTAACAAAGAAACAATAACAACAACCCATACAGAAGCCCAGTGGAAAACTGCATGTACCTTAATTTTATTTTATTACTTATATGCATGCTGTGGAATATTTTCCCAATAAAATATCAAGTTGAAGTGGTAAAAATAAAAGCATCAATTTTTACTTGTATCAAGCCTTAGGAGAAAATTTTGCTTTCACAGTACAAACAAATTTTTTATAGAAGATTAAAAGCTATAAAGCTATTCACCTGCTTTCATTTCATTTTGGTGACATTTTCTTGCTTTGGTATTTAGATATTGATAATATGGTTAATATTACTTTTTGAGTGTTTATCATTACAGAAATAAAATTTCCCTCAATTTTGTTGAATTTTTTTCTCGAAACCATATAATCTTTAAAAAATTTTTAGGGCAATAGATTCTTAGCCAGTGTCCTTAGTTGTTATTTATGCTCTCTGAAACTAATGTCTCTTCCTCCTATTTGAAAACTGTTAATTCTACATGAATTGTATAATTCTGGAAATTAGTTCACATCTGATTATTGAACTTGTTGGTATACATGTAATATTCTTATATTTTTATTTCTTTGACATCATTTATATTTATTCTTTCAATAAATTTTATTTAAAATATTATTACATCATTCTCCTATTTTCCATTCGTCCCTCTAGGCATTTCTATGTCCCCTCACTCCAACCCCTAGTCTCAAATTGATGCCCTATTATCTTTATCATATATATATATATGTATATGTATATATGAACATATATGCATTTATATGTATATCAAATATGTATGTATACCATTTATGTATATATAAATGTATATATACATATACATGCACAAATATACAACCACAACCTTATTATTATTAACTCTTATTTAGTGATTAATTTGCTGACTAAAATAATTGTCATACAGTATTTCTTTGATTTGATGTATTTTCCAAGTTGTTTTTTATTTCTTCTTTTAATCTATCTTTTAAATGTAATTTATAGTCATTCATGATGTTTTTATTTTATCATCGATTTCTGCTTAATTTGGGTGTAGGAAAAGGAATTTGGTTTCATTTGATTTGTCTTTTAACTTGTTAAGACTTATTTCACCTCTACATATGACGCACCAGACTTGTTTCACTGGACCACCCATGCTGTTGCAGAAGAATGAAAGATGGAATGCAGGTGTCTTCACAGCTGGGGGTTAGCAGGCTAAACAACTGAAGAATTTTATCACTAGGAAACACTATGTGCGTTTATTCTAATACTTTTCAGGAAATTTTTCTTATATTTCTCTTAGATTATATTGGTATGTAGTGTTCAAACTTATGACTTTTAATTGAATTTCAGTAGGATTGAGACTGAATATTAAAATCTTTAAACACTTTTATCGTGACAGTTATTTAAAAATTTGTCAGTTTGCTCTTATAATCAGATGTTTAGATGTTGATAGCAGAGATATCTATAATTGGATTAGTTCCCTTCGATGCCTTTTTATGTGGTAATAATCTTTGGCTCTAATAATGTCTTTTTACCCTATGTTCTATACTGTCTTCGAGAAATTTTGAAGGATCTCCCAAACACAATCATAAACTTACTCAGGCTCTTGGTGGCTAATCACTGCAGCTGCAGTTAAATAATTCCTTTTAGGTGTGGTACAAACTTTTTGATGACCTAATGGAAAACCACTTTGTGCATTCTTTCTGCTTACTATATTTTCTAACTTCCAACATAATTTTTATATTGGAAGTATATAAATCAAGTTTTTTAAATCTTTGCACAGATATTGAAAATTTACAATATTTATGCAGGTCACAACTCCCAAAAGTAGCTAGGTCTAGCTGTTCAATATCCTGTGGAGTTTAAACACAATACCACCCTATACTTTTCCCAAAAACTGGTGTTGCATAATCATCCTGACATGGCCAGCACAGACCTTTGTGAAAGGATGCTCTTTGCAGGCATCTTTCACCCTTACTTTTCTAGAGCATACTGCAGCTATAATTAAAATACTTACTAATCTGATTCCAAATTGTCACTCTACACTGCTGCTAAAGGTGATTCGAAACATACCACAGACAATAGGTTTCTAAATACTTGTAAAGCAGCGTGTCTACTGATAAAAATGTGTATTCAGTACCTTTTGGACTACAAATAGGAATGTGTTAGGTGATCTTTAATTTAGATTTATATTTTAATTATACTGTTCACTTTATCATAACCCTCAACTAATTTGTGGACATTTTAGACTGTGATCTTGATGAAAATATGTCAAGTATATTATAGTACAAATATGCCAATCTTGTCAATAGATGATATATATCAATTGGGAAGAATTTTTCCCTCTCGTTGCATTTGACAAAATGATTTATTACCATTTTTTGGATAAAATAAATTATTCAAATAAGAATTAAATTAGATAATTTTCATGAGGTAATGTCAACATTCAATGTTTTCTTTAACCTTTGTGAATTTCACTCTGTTAGAATTTTGAAGTTCCCAAAATAAATTATTCAATACATGTAACTCTTTCAAGGAAAAGATGTAACTCTCAACTATCTCATCACTTGCCATTGCATTGTTACCTACCTCTGTCTGTTTCATAGCTGCTTTGTTGGACTCTTAAGCTGTTTTGTTTCTAATCAATTTTATCACACTTTATAACATTTACGATATATAAAATTTTATACCATTAATGTTTTATAATATGTAGAAACACTAGAGGTTGTCATGAGGATCTGATAAAAAGTGCTACATTATTTCATTGAGCTAATGGGAATTTACCTTTAATATCATGCACTTTGAACTCTTCACATTACCACCCCTATGCTTGATCATAAATTTTAGAACTCGGTGTTTTTCAACCACAAATTATTCAGGGAAATTGACAGCATATTGATTCCTACTAGGAAAACATGGTGTGGGATTCCATAGGGTACCAGCTACACTTGATTCAAACTGGTAAGAACATAAAAGCTATCATGCATTGTATCATGTTTAGCTATATGTACAGAGCTGTTTTTGTTCCAGGATTCAGCTAGCAGAGTGATATTTCAGTTGTTACCATGGGTATGAATGAATATACTATTCATATATCCAAACAATCGGTTTAAAGAAATTGAAATAATCATCTATAATATGAGAATTTCTCAAAATCCCAAGGTTTCTCAAAAATTCTGCCTCAAGCATGTGAAGTTAACTTTGCCTAGTTTCCCAGGAAAATGACCTATTCTGAAAGTCTCACACATGCCAAAAACTGAGTGAGACAATTTCCTTAGCTTTCACTTCTATGTTGATCATTTTTATTTCTCTTTCCCAGTCTATTTTTATGTCTATGTCTCTTATATGAATCACTTTTCCCCACCCCATTCCATATGGATAGATATCTATGTGTATAAATAAAATAATCATGCAACATAATTGCATTTCTTATCTAAATACCTATATTTTAATTAATATATAACCAGTTTCAAAAATATATTCCACATGTTAAATCTCTCTGGACATTCATAATTGATGCCAGTAGTTTATCTATAAGAGAGACTTACCATATTATATACTCTATAATAAACAACTTAATACTAATTAAGATAATAGTATTCATGAGACAGCTATCATTATGGAAATTACTTATGAGTACTTAAGAGCATACCATGCAATTTGACAAACTGCCACATATATGTGTATTAAAAACAAAGCAAAATAAAAATACTTGATTTTTCACACATAAAACCCAGTTTTATGAAACAAAAATAAACAGTTTCAAGAGAAATGCTAGTGATCTATCAAATAAGTCATTCTCAGCTGTTGCTTTTCTCTTACAGAGAAACCTGTACTTTGATAATATGGCCAATTCTACCCTGGTGACTGAGTTCTTCCTGGAAGTTTTTGCTGAGACCTGGGAGCTCAGGATCCTACTCAGTGTGCTGTTCCTGCTGGTGTACCTGGGCAGCCTGTTAGGAAATCTTATCATCATCATTGCTACTACAGTTGACCAGACCCTGAACACACCCATGTACTTCTTCCTCAGGAATCTTTCCATCTTAGACATGGGCTACGTATCTGTTACTGTGCCCAATGCTTGTTTCAACTCTCTCACTGACCACAGGAATATTTCTGTGGCTGGGTGTGCAGCACAAATATTTTTGGTCTTCTTTTGTGCATGTGTAGAGATTCAATTTCTTACCACCATGGCCCAAGACCGTTATGTGGCCATCTGTAAACCTCTCATGTACCCTATGATTATGAACCATCAATTCTGTGTTCAGATGACAGTAACTTCCCTACTTACCTCTCTTGTCCTTGCAAGTGTGCACACTTTCAAAACTTTCCAGCTGTCCTTCTGTCACTCTAATGTGGTCCCTCAGTTCTTCTGTGATATCCCCTCTTTGCTGAGGTTTTCTTGCTCTGACACCTTTAACAACAAACTCTTACTTCTTCTGACTGCCATTGGGCTCAGTGGTAGCTGCTTTACCTTCATTGCCATATCATATGTCCGCATATTATCAGCTGTGTTGAAGGTTCCTGTCAAAGGAGAGAGAGGGAAAGCCTTTTCCACCTGTGCCCCTCACATTATTGTGGTGTCTGTGTTTCTTAGTTCTGGTGCCTATGTGTATCTAAGACCTCAAGAAACCTCAGAAATAGTTGAGGACATGACTCTTTCTGTATTTTATACCATTGTTCCTCCATTCTTAAACCCTATTATCTATAGTCTTAGAAACAAACAGATAAAGAAGGCTGTGAAGAAAGTAATATTAAGATTTCTTTCATAGTTTAATAAAGTAAAGAAAAATATGGAAACACAAATATACCCACAGATCAAAGCATTTTTACACTAGTTATTGGGGAGATTTTTTTTACATAATATATACTGCTTATTCCTCCACCCTCTACTCATACTAGTTCCTTGCTCCTCACCTGTCCTATCCTTATTGCCCCATCCATATTCTCCCATATATACATCATAACAATTTAAACAAATAAAATTAAATAAAAAATGAAGAAGCCTTGACAACAAATTACGATGCAAGGGTATCTCTAATGTTACCCTTGAGATTGTTTTCTTTGGGCTATCTACTGCTGGGCATATAGACCAGCTTTAATTGTAATTGATTTACTCAGTGAGTTTCCCTTGGAAGAAATTACATTTAAACTTAAAAGTATTTATCAATTAGAGAATTTTTTCTGGGTTAGAGATAGGGCCATATGTTCACTTCTCATTTCAACTCTAGGACCCAATCTGGTTAGACCAATGTATGCACATGCATGCTTCATATGTCTCTGGGAAATACTATGTGCATAGACCATGTTAATTTGGTAACTTTCTTTTTCTTTTTTTTCTTTTTTTTTTAGTGTCCTCTATCATCTCTGGCTCAAATACTACTTCTGCTTCCTCTTGCAATTTGCTCACTAATCCCAGATAAGAAAGGTTTGATTTAGGCATGCCACCATTTAGAGATCACTGTTCCAAGGTCTCTCAATCTTTGTATAACATCTGGCTGTAGATCTTTGTATTTGTTCTCATCTGCTGCAAGAGGAAGTTTCACTGATGAGGGCTGAACAAGGCACTAGTTTATAACTATTGTGGATTGTCATTGAGTCATTTTTTTGCTAAGTTTTAAATTTTAGTTTAATTTAAATTAAAATTATTTGTTATTACCCCATGTCTTGGGGCTAACAAGTCTCCAGATCACCAAAGCAGTGGTTGGTATGGGTTCTGTCTCAGAGCATAAAACTAAAGTCAAATCAGACATTGGTCGGTTACTCTTACAAATTTTGTGTCACCATTACACTAGTGTATCTTGAGGGCAGGACACCATTGTAAATCAAAGAGTTTATTTCTGGTTTATGCTTAAATTTCTGCTTTGATAATGTGCAAAGTACCATTATGTAAAAACTACGCTAAATATAGGAGTTAAGGCAAACTGTAGACACCAGCTTGACATCTCCATGTTCAGTAGAGAAGTGTAGGTTTGTCCTCAGCAGTGGGCCTTGCTGTTAGTGTTTGGAGAGCAATCTGTAGACATGGCAGTACATGACTTGTTTTGCAGATTACTATGGGATCCCTTTTTCGAACAATTTAACATAACCCATCCTACTACTGAGGACTTTATGTGATGATCTGGGACTCTGTCGTCTCCATTATTTGTCATTTCCCTGTGGATTGCCTTTATGTGTATTTTTATTTTAAGAAGCTTTTACTTTATTAGGTTTCTGTAATACTCTTGCAACACATCATTGTTATGAGCTGTGTCTTCCTACAATCCCTTCCTCACCCACCTCTTCTCTCCCTCAACACTACTTAATTCTCCCAATATGGTTCCCATAAGCCCTCCCGTAATTATTGATTCTATTTCAGTTTTTTAATGATATCTATCTGTCTTACCTACTCCCTTATACTATAACCGATTTCTATGATTCTATGTATTATAGATTGGTTATCATTGACTGAAAGGCTAATATTCACAAATAAGGTAATACATAACATATTTGTCTATCTGGGTCTGGGTTACTTCACTCAGGATGATTTTTTTTTTTCTAATTCCATAAGTATACTCATGGTATTTCTTGATTTCATGATTTTAAATTTTATTATTGTTCTCTCATACAATACATTTCAACTGCCAACTCCTCTCCTTCTCTTTTTCACAGTGTTTCTACCTCATCTTTCCTCCAAATCAACTACTCCTCTCAATTTCCTGTTAGAAAAGAGCAAGTATCCAAGTGAAATCACCTAAACTTGGCATAACAAGATACAAAGAGACTAGGCATGTATCCTCATATCAATGCTAGAAAATGCAACCCAGTAAGAGGGAAAGGGTTCCTCAAGCCAAAAGAAGATGTAGAGACACCCCAACTCTGATTGCTTGAAGTAATTTTTATTAACAAATGATTAATATCCCATTGTGTAAGTATACCACATTTTCTTTATTTATTCTTCAGTAGAGAAATTCAGAAATTGGGAACAATTTCTGAATATTATATTTAGAACAGCTATAAGCATGTTTGAGTATTTGTCCAATTTCTGAATATTATACTTAGAACAGCTATAAGCATGGTTGAGTATTTGTTTCTGTGCTAGGATAAAGTGACACCCAGTTATATGTCCCAGAACATTATAGTTTGACCTTGAGATAAACTGTTTTCCATTTTTCTGAGGAAGTACCAAACTTATTTCCATAGTGTCTACAAATTTTCATATCAAACAGCAGCAGATTTGATTAGCATTTCCCTAATGATGAAGTATACTGGAGATTTATTTAAATGTTTCTCAGCCATTTGAACTTCCTCTTTTGAAGATTTTCTGTTTAGCAGTATACTTCATTTTTTACGTTTACATTTTACGTTTTACATTTGTTTTCTTGATGTCTAGTTTCTTGAGTTCTTTATATATTTTGAATAATAGACTTCTATTTAATGTGGGGCTGTGAAATTATTTTCCTAGTCTCTAGGCTGCCACTTTGAATGATAGTTTCCTTTGTTATGCAGAAACATCTCAGTTTCAAGAAGTTCCTCTTTGATAAATCTTTCATTCTTTTTGAATTTCATAGTATTCACTCTAGTCCTACTCATATCCTTGTCACCTCGTATCTGGCCTTCATTCTTGCAATCTACCCATCAAAATCACTCACACACACACACACACAAACACACACACACACACACACACAGAGGCATGTGTGGTTATAAAATATCTGATCATGGAAGGTTTAGCATGTCACAGTGTGTCCCACACTACATTCCTTTGTTCACACATGGTGACCTGTAAATGCTCATTGAAATGAGTTATTAGTCCCATTCAAGTTCTCTGGCTTCTGTGACACCATCAATATTGCATCCTCATTAAGACTCCTCCCTGTTTTCCTGTTTTTACCCTATGTCATGGAGATTCTCCAGCTTTGGATCAGCAAGATTGGCACTTTCCCAATCATTCCCAAATGGAATAGATTTAGGGATTTTTTAACTCAGCCTGGGATCTGCACCTGGCTGGTACCTGAGCTGGTCAACGAGCTGCCTCTTCCTTTCTGCACCACAGTGCAAGCTCTCCAGTACTGTTCCAGCTAGGTAACCCTATGCTACAATCTGAGTGAGGCAGGATCAGCTCTCCTGCTCTCATGCTCTGAGGTTCATTTTATCTTCAAGCACACACATTTTCAGAGGAAGCTCCACTCTACTGCCCTGTCTAGACATAGGGCCTACTCTCCCAAGTGCTGCAGTCTCTAAAGGGATAGGACATCTAACCTGTTCTGATAGCCTTAAAGCTGGTCCATCTGTGCCTTTACCATTAAAGCTAGCTCAACTGTGATACCCAAGTACTACAGCCAGTGAGGGGGTAGGGCTAACTGTCAGGCTCCCATGCCCTTAGAGGCTGCTCTCCCAACTACCAATGATGGCAAATGGGGAACGGGGGACAGCATTATCATCACATCCAGACCATATCCTCACTACAGGAGAGTATGAGGGCCCGCTCTTAGAGCTATCACTCTCATGATTGACTCACCACAGACTAACCATGAGGACCAGCTTCATTTTCATGTCTGGGCAAGGCACAGGACCTACTCTCCCTAGTGTTACTACTTGTCAGAGGTGGGTAAGCTCTCTAGAATGCCCCAGCCAGTAAGACACAGGTCCAGTTCTGCACAACCCATGAACATATATGTGGATCAATTTACATTCTTCTTCAAAGTGCAGCTATCCAGCTTTTCCAGCATCATTTGCTGAAGATGCTATATTTTTCCCAGCATGTATTTCAGGCTTCTCAAAAGAAAAAAAAATCAGTTGTTACAGGCTTTCCATAAGTGTCTGGATTTAAAAAAACAACACATTGGATTCCAGTGAATAACACAACTCATTAATAGTAGTATCACTTTCTGTAGCACGTTTTGAAGTCATCAGTGGTGATACCTCTCACATCTGTTTTATTATTTAGAGTTATTTTAGCTATCCTGACATTGCTCTATTTGGGCTATAGCTGTGTGGGAGGAGTATGTTTGTGTTTCCATATTAAGCTGAAAATTGTTCTTTCAATATCTGTGAAGAGTTGTGTTGGAATTTTTATGAGATTTGCAAAATAGATAGCTTTTGGTAGGATAGCCAATTTTACTATATTGATTCTACCAATCTATAAGTGTGAGAGGTCATTCCATCTTCTGATATACTCTTCACTTTCTTTCATCAACATCTTAAAGTTTTGTAATACAAGTTGTCTTTGTTTTCTTTTGTTATGAAGAGACTTCATGACTGTGAAACTCTTATAAAAGATAACATTTAATTTGAGATTGCTTACTTCTTCAAAGATTTAGTATATTATCCTCAGAGTGGATAACACAGGAGCATCCCAGCAGCCATGGCTCTGAGGAAGTAGCTGAGAGTTCTACATTCAGTTCTATTGGCATTAGGAAGAGAAGAGACATTGGGCTTACCTTGGACTTTTGAAACATCATTGCATCTACAGTGACCCAATGTAGAGACACTCTGACAAGGACATATGGGAGAGGACGGGGTGGCAGGCATGGGGAAGGGGAAGGCAACAGGGGTTTGTTTTTGTTTTAGTTTTTGGTTTTTTTTTTTGGAGGGGAAAGTTTTTTTTTTTT
>NW_022196904.1:75596262-75618434 GCF_008632895.1 Mastomys coucha
TTTCTTTATTTACATGCGAATTTCTCCATTCCCAGTTTCCCCTCCAAAAAACAAAGAAACAAACAAAATACCAAAATGCCTCAACAGGGAGGACTCCACTCCTCTTCCTCATGCTTCACACCTGGCTACCAGACCCTACTGACCTTGGTGTGGCAGTCACTTGCCTAGGTGACCTCAGTCTTGCACCCCTTGCTGTAACCCCCGCCTGCCTAAGTGACTCTTGTCATCTGCCCTGTTTGCTTTATGCTATTTAAGCCTGAATTTCACCTTGTACAAATACATTCAGATTCACCACACCCTTGTGTCGAGTCTGTTTGTCATCCGCCTACTTATTGCCCACCTGACCAGAATTCTCATCCCTTGGAAACTGGGGTCCCTGCAAAGAACCCGGTCAGTGGCATGTGTCAATGTTTTCTATATCTTCTGCACCTGAGATTCTCTCTTCTATCTCATGTATTCTGTTGGTGATGCTTGCGTCTATGATTCCTGATCCCTTTCCTAGTTTTTCTATCTCCAGGGTTGTCTCCCTTTGTGATTTCTTTATTGTTTCTCTTTCCACTTTAAGATTCTGGATGGTTGTATTCAATTCCTTCACCTGTTTGAATGTGTTTTCCTATAATTAGTTAAGTAATGTCTTCCTCTTAAAGGGCTTCTACCTATTTACCTGTGTTCCCCTGTATTTCTTGGAGGGAGATATTTATGTTCTTCTTAAAGTCCTCTATCTCATCATGAGATGTGATTGTAAATCAGAGTCTTGCTTTTTTGGATGTGTCAGAGTATTCAGGGTCCACTGTGGTAGGAGAACTGGGTTCTGATGATGCCAAATAGCTTTTTTTGTTGTTGTTGTTGCTTATGTTCTTGCCCATGTCTCTCGAGATCTGGATATCTCTGGTGTGAGCTGGTCTTGCTGTCACTAACTGTGGCTTCTCCCTCATGCCAGCCTGTGTGTGTGTGTATAGTTCTCTCTAGGAGGAATTTGGGTATGGAGAGCTATGGCACAGGGTCACCTCCTGTGTGTAGATGGAAACCAGCATGATACTGTCCCTGGCTCTTCCTTGGTTCCTGTGTCCTGATGGCTCTGGCAGATCCCCATTGGGCCAGGAATTTGAGCAGAGGTGATGGTCTTACCTGTATTCACAGGTGTGTAGGAACTCCTGGGAGATCAGCTCTCTCCAAATGGTATTTGGGTATCAAGGGTTGTTAGCACATGGTCAGCTCCAGAAGCAGAGGGAAACCTAAGGGATCCTGTCCCAGGCTCCTTCTTGGTTCCTGTGTCCTGAGGGTCCTAGGTAGGTCCCTTGGAACAGAAGTGGTGGTCTTACCTGTGCTCATAGGTGGTGTCAGCACTCATGGGAAACCAGCTCTCTCCCACTGCAGTTTTTGGGCATGGAGTGCTATAGCACAGGATCAGCTCTGGGTATTGTGGCACAGGATCAGTTGTAGGCACAGAATGAAAATGGAAGGGTCCTGTCCCAGGCTGCTCCTTGATTCCTGTGTCCTGATGTTCCTGGGCCCCCATTTTTTCTTAATCTCCTTCTCTTACTTAAGGATAAAGAAATACAGATAGAAACAAACAAACAGACAGACAAACAAACTAAGAAACCATACTCTAACTTCCTCTTTAGTTTCTTCCTTGTAAAAGACCACAACAACTTGTAAATCATACCCTACAATGATAACATATCTGTAATACATAAAATGACCAAGACTCATCCAACCCAACTTAAGGTATTGGGATGATGGTCTTCTCATAATTGCTTCCTGCTGAATTAAGGGAAATAATTCCTGTTTAGGGCCCAAAAGAAAATTGGAAAATGGTTAAGTCAAAAGAATGCCAGTTGGTATCATTTGTTGTTGAGTCTATGTGCTGACAAAGTTCAGTTTTTTACTGAAGTCCTGACTGCAATAATCAGAAAGGCTAGATAAACCAAGGTTATAGTATTCATATATATATATATATATATATATATATATATATATATATATATATATATAAAATTATGAACTTATTATAGTAAATACAGAGTATATATGAAGTATATACAGAGTATCATAGTAATTGCAGCAGTAGAAGTAAAACATGGTCAGTTTGGTTTCTGTCTGCAGTTTCTTATTTCAAACCTTTCTGGAGGTTTTAATTACAAAATTCCATTGAAATAATATATGCACATACTTTGTTCTATGGGGTTATTCCCCAGTACTCCAGGACTATTACTTATATAGAGGAGAATTTTTCTGGGAAAAATTTTTTAGACCTATTTATAAGGCCAGGTAACCTTAATATGTTGGTGATATATTATTTACCCCCTATTTGAATATATAAAAATACATATTCCTAAAATGTGCTGAATCTGTTTCCAAGTTCTATAGCAACAACAAAAAAATGTACTTTAAGGCTCTGAGTTCTTTCAAGAAGAGTTCAGAAATTAAATAGAACTTGTAATTAAAAAAAAAAGATATCATAAGAAAGAATTTAACTAATTCTTAAATGTTAATATATTTTTAAAATATTGGTCTTTTAAGAATAATATTAATAATTATGATTTAGAAAAAGCTGAATTCCTGTGATTTTTTATTGTTTATTAATATGAGCATCTTTGTTTATCAATAGTCAGACTGATTGATTCAATGTGAGTTACCTAGCAACAAAATTCCTTCTTCTTCTTTATCAACACTCTACAATCTCACCCTAAAGCAACAGATTGATCAATCATCAATCAATCAATCAATCAGCACTTAACCAATAAACAGCACTTAAAAAAAATATTGCCATGGAAGCTTTAAAGAGGCACAGTTAGTGCCACAGCACATCCTTTAATTGCCCACATCTTTATTTGCATATGGTAGTTGTACTGTGTCAGTGGTCTCATTCCAGTCATCTAGCTTGCCTACAAAGTCAATACTGGATCCTGACGGGAACTCCTCAAAGCTATCCTGTTGATTTCTTGTTTTGAAGATCCCACCGCTTTGGGTCTGCTCTAGCAGTTCATAGATGAGGGAGATGATAGGGTGGGCCAAGACAAAGCCCTGGATGTAGGTCTAGATGGTAGCTTAATTGTGTAGCTGACTATATTGCCTGCATCCACAATACCAGGGTGAATTCTCTAGCATAGCCATTGCTAGCTCTCTCAATTGTTCAGGTAACAAAGGGTAAGGTCATCACTCCCACTAGGCCATCACTGCCAACTTATCTGGACCCCTGCCATTGAGGTCACATCCACTTTGCTGCTCAGATGAGATGTAGGACTTGTATACCCAACTTCAGCAGCTGGGGAGAAGCAGGGCCACTTCTTCCACTCTCATGAACCTGGAGCCCATTCTATAGCCAGCTGGGGATAGAGTGGGGAGGATTCACCCTGTCCCATACCAAAGTACTGCAAATTACTTACAGGACCAGCTCTCTCCTATGCTTATGACCTAGGGCCAGCTTAACTGAACTGTAGCCACCAAGGTCAGCAGTACTGTGCTGTCCAAATGATGGTAGGGCCTACTCTCCTGAATGCTGTAACTAATAAAGGGCAGGGCTAGTTCTACTCCTTTTATGACATCTGGTACAGTTCTCATGACATCTGGCACAGCTCTCCTCTGTGCACCAGGAAGCAATGCATGAGTGGGAAATAGGGTATCTCTTCCTTGCCCATGCTATACTATGGCAGCTAAATGGGAGTGCCAGCTCCCCCATACATACACCTGTACCAAGTCTGTTTTGCTTCTCAGGTGTGGTTCAGGGCCCACTCTCATGAGTAACGCAGCCAAAGAGGAATGTATCCAGCTCTCCAGAGTGCCACAGCCAGTGGGAGTAGGGATACTTCTCTAGAAACTTTGTACCAACATGTTACCAGGCAGCACCCAGACCAGGGAAATCCACAAGGGCTTTAATAGTAATATGAGCTACAGACATTGGCATAGACTGTTATATGGCTACAGATCCCAATATGGTCTTTAGTGACAGCACCAGCTGCAATTTCACCATAGTCTCAGGTGGCAGAGTGGGCATACTCACATCAGGGTATCCTCTTCATCTTCTTAGCTCCAGTTCCATTTCTCAAATGCTAAAATTATCCCACTTCTGTTTCTATCCTAGATCTCCACTATATACAGTCATATCATAGATGTTCTAGTTGCAGGTGAACCACACTACTGGGAGACATGTGTGTGATAGTAACAGGGAGGGCTCTACTAGAATAATTTATAGTTTAGGTATACTAAATAAGTGTTTTATAGTACTTTGGTCTTCATTGGGCAGTGATTTTTATCATTTTAAGGAGACAGATTTTGCATAGTTTTCACTTTATTATTAAGAAAAAATACTACTTGAAAAAAGAATCAAATTGATGTCTCTCCTTCCAAAAACCATGTTACTTGACCAAATGACATCATTGTTCTAAAGCTGCCCCTATCAATGACAGAGTAGCACACACTTCAGTTGAAGTAAATAAGAAAGAAATTGGAAGACAGAAAAAGAATCACAAATCAGTAAAGATTTTATTAAAGTAATACTCAAACATAAAAAGCAACTCAAACATGGCTTTGTATTTTAACATATTAGAATTATTCGCCCTACATACATAATACATACATTAAGGAGAATATAGCCTCACTTTAATAACATTGTCAAAATCACAAAAGTCCTATTGGCAGTTATTTGGGTGAGCCCTCCATTCCTGCAGAAAACTGAGGAATCAACTGTATAGTTCCTCCCTTACTGTACTTACCTTGGAGGTTCTGCTTTGTTATTTTCCACAAACATAATATTATCAGTTACATACTGTCTGAATACTCATTTTCAGCAAAGATACACAGGGAGCACAATTCTCAGTAAACTTAAAGGGAATAAGACATCTTCTCCTTGCAATCCTGGCCATGATGTAGGCACTGTGCACTTGGTAGCACCACATTCTTTCTTCTTTCTCAGCTGATTTTTTTCTGTATTGGCAAGGTTACAGAAAAATGTGATTTCTCTTAGAAGAATCATTTGGATCCTTGAGGCATTCAAGTAGTTTCCTCTAGGAATTCCCTTTGTTAATGGTCAAAATGCCTGGTCCTGTGAACAGAAGAAGAACAGAGATTCTTCGCAGCAGAGGAACTAAGAATGGTGTTCCAAATGACTTTATTAATTGCCACTGCTATTGTCAGAGCTCTTTAAATTATGGCTACAAAAGTGTAGGCTTAGATATATCAGTCTGCACAATTTTTTTTCCACTAAAACCCAAAAGCTCTAACTTAGAAACTACAAATTAGAACAGTATAGAAAAGCCTTTATTTGTTGCCTGAGAACTACAAAATAATAATAAAAAGAGTACTGGGTTGGTATCATATGAAAAATTAAAGTGTTTGGCAGTATAAAAGAAAAGAGATATCCTACATGAAATAAAGTCTGGGCAGTTTCATATGCAAAAAGCATGCACAGATGGTAAGATTGGTGTCAGAAGATTATAATATTGTTGAGTGAATACTGAGTTGATAATTATGTTTAATGAAAAAGAAACTGAGAAAAAGTTTCGCATTCAACAAAACATGTTGACCCTTTAAGAATTATTTTTGTTGTTTAGCAACAAACCATTGCTGTATATAGTTTGGGGATAGATAACGAAACAATGATTTTTTTTTTTTATTTTGTGAGAAATTTGTTGCTATTAATCATATATAATCAGATTATTACATCTTTACAAGTATTATTTTGCCCTACTTCTTTTTCCCACAGTGTTACTCTCTAGTATTCTGTCTTCTCCTTCTAATTATTATTTTTCTTTCTAAAATTCACACATTTGAGTATATACATGTTGAATGTATATCTCTCTCTGGCTTAGTTTTCCAAACATGTCTTCATCAGCTTGAAGATTAATAAAGACTAAAATACAATATGGTAAGACCATGAATATAGTAAGAAAAATAGAGGACAACTGTTGAGGTATGACTTACAAGAATATGCATTAATTAAAACAGTTGCATCACAAAATCATCCCAAACTAGAATAAATAAAAACCCTCATTAATGCTGTGTTATAGAGTCCCACATTTGATTATACTTTCACCTCCTATATAGGTAGGCACTTAGCCCAAGACAATGAAAAGCAGAAGGCAAGAGAACATCATGGATGGAATCTCAAAATATGATATTTGATTTTTCTGCCCCCTTTTCCTACTAGGAATTCTTAATAACCCAATTAGCAATACCCTAGGCCTAGAAGTCACTATATTATTTCAGATAATTTTGTTGCCTTAGATTAAACAAGCAAAACTCTCTCTTCACTACCTACACTCAAATCCAAATGTCACCTTTTATGTTCATGAGTTTATAAAAACATATATAAGTGCTTCATTTTCTTACTTTTTGCAGATTTATAAAAAATATTTCAATGTGTAAATTAAAAATCATACTTAATATTTTTAAAAATACAAAATATTTCACAACATGGTACCTATATACCCATACAATTTTAGAATGTGTGAATATTAGTCTTTTTGTAACTGGTTCTTACAATGTTGGATACTGGGAAGTAAAGTATCTTTGAATCTAACATCCCCATTTAAACATAGAGATTATAAGTTACAATATATCCAGTACCACAGGTTGAGTCCAAAATACTAAAAGTGAATGCAAGGAGACAGTGAGAATATATGTTATATTCTCAGTTCTTTCTGCACAAAGGGAGAGGAGGGTCCTGATATTATTTTATTTTATCATTTTGTTTATATTTGAATTAAAATGTAATCATATCATTTCTGTCCCTCCATTTTATGCCCGGAAGCTCCATTTAGGTCTTAATTGGTTGAATACTGCAAGTGGTTTGTGATAGGAATTTTGGAGAGTTTGGAATTTTGAACTGGAAAAGGTCTAGCATGCTGTAATTAGAGGTTAATGGGCTACTCTGGTAGAAGTTGAGAAGACCAGAGAACCAAGAGAAAATGTAAAAAGTAGATGTCTATCTCAAGAGGTTTTAGAAAGAAACACAGACATATGATGGCGCAATTTTAGCAGCAAAAATTTTTGTCTACTGCAAGTGAATCTGGCTGTGTCCATTTGTACACTTGAGCGGGACTAAACTCAAAGAAATGGACTAAGTTGTTTTATGGAGAAAAATTTAGTACAGTATAAATTAAGGCTTTATATGGTTGTGTATCACCCTGTCAAATGAGATTTATAGTGGGGACACAAATTTAAAAAAAAAAAATTGCAGCTTCTGAAAAAAAAGACAATGAGTATTGTGAAAGTTGTGGAGAAGTGAATTATTAAAAATTAAGCAAAACTGATTAGGGACTACATATTTTGCACTGATACAATAGATAAAGTACCTTGAAAATCAGTTCTTATTTATCAACAGTTGTATTTTACAACCATTCAGATTTATTAAAAAAAAAAGTGACTATTGGGGCTGAGAATGCATCTAAGAGATTCCTTGCTGAAAATAGCCTTTTAGAGAGCTTTTTCTCTGGTTCTGTTTACCCAGGTTTTATTATTAAGATACGCAGAAGCCACTTTATGTATGGCAGATAAAGCCAGGTTATATCTCAATTTGGTAGAATAATTCTAATGTATCACCCCTTCAATGTTTAATTTTTAGGCATGGAGAATGTCACAGTTTTGGACAGAGGAAATGTATACCAAGTTCACGAACATCAATGAGACCAGGCATGAATGTCAGGATTACATTGCTTTATCAATAGCCTTGGAAGGTCTTTGTAGGAAGCTGTGCAGATGAAGCCCATGTTATAGTGGAGATTCTAGTACAATGGAGTTGCCAACACAGTGAGATATTTGCCTAAGAATCCTGTAGCTACAGTGTGAAGCACCCTAAGAGAGATCATATTTGCTTCAAGTACTAGAAGTTGTGTCCTGGAACCTCCAAGGCTCATGGAGTTCTAAGGACATCACTGCAGTGCTCCAGAGATAGACATGGAGATGATTGATTTGGTCTTTTCCCTATTTGGGTTTTGAGTTTGGGTTTCTTTAGTCTTGATTGTCATTGTTTACCTCCTATTTCTTCTTTTAAAGTGGGAATGGTTATTCTGGTAGATACATTATTAGAAATATTTTTTTAATTTACAAGTATTAATATTTAAAGGTATTTTGAAATTCAATAGAGAATTTCTAGTCTTTGGAACATGTTAAAATTGTTAAGATTTGGTGGTTCTATTGATGGGCTAAATGTATTTTGTATTAACATGACAATTGTATTGTAATAGTATTCTAGACCTTAGCACAACTGCCTCTATGATGTTTGTAAAAATCAGGCCATAAAAATCAGCATGTAGGTACCACCACTTGCCAATACAAAAACAAATACCTAATCTATCAAAATTTTTAATTCTGGGAAAGTTTATAAATGTACTAACCTTCTTTTTTTGGCTTCTTTAGTTCTGCTTCTGGCTAACTGCTTGTTAACTAAATTATGTCCATCCCGAATATGGATTTGTGCTTGAAAGATCATGATCAAAATGGCTAAGAGCTACACTGGAATCCAGAATACCCAGTATCATCTCTGAATGAGTAATAAAGAATTTCTGTTGGCTTAAATCAGTGTACAAGTACTCTTCTGTGGTAGATACCCCATAAAATTTCTGGGGCCTGCAATGAAATCCCCAGAAAAAGGCCTAAAGGTATCTGGGGGCTCAGCGTCACAGACAGTTGGGAAGAGTGCAGTGATCTAGAGGCTTCAAAGAGTCCACAACCTAAGATGTTCCAGGAACACTGGACTCCTTTTGACCAATTACTGCCAAAGATTCAGAAGAATCTGAAACCTGCATCCTAGGGAAAAAACATTAGAATATTACCTGCTCTGTCACCTTTGCAGATAAATTCTCACTAAACTACTCATATGGGGACCACAAACTTTCTCATTTTCTCAGACCAAAGTATGCTATGACACACCTTGACTGTTCAAACAGGTATGAGAAGATTCAACCAGGTGCCAGGATTATGCTCAATCCATCCAAAACAGAATTAGTATACATCTTTGAGTCTTCCATAAAGGCTTTTCATTCGACTTTCTAAGAGACTCAGCCAACAACTAAATCCATTCCCAGTTTCTCCTTGTTTGAGCCCATTGAAATCAACTTGAGCAGGATCCTCCTATATCCCTTAAAAGATGGAGGTACTGTGTTTTGAAATATTTTGTATTTTCAAAAATATTTTAGTGTGATTTCTAATTTACATTTTGACATAATTTTATAAGCGTGCAAAAACTAAGAAAAGGAATTGAAAGACATATATGTTTTATAAACTCAAGAAACTGAAAGGTGACATTTTGATTTGAATATAAGTATTGAAGAGAGGATGTTGCTATAGGTCTCTGTAATGTGATAGTTAATGGATACTCAAAGTCTTGCATCTTTGTTTCAATTCATTGGAATCAAATTTTAATTTTTCTTTTTCCTTTTTTTTTTTTTAGTTTTTGAAGAGGATGGTTATTGTTGTGTTCTTTTTTGATCTCTCATAGATTACTATATCATCTTCACGAGAAGAGAGAATGAGAGATGGAATATCTGCTTCATTTGAGTTGTGAAAACTACAGAAGATTTTGTCCTGAGCTCTGTATAGGTGCCAGACATATTACTTCAGATGATGGATATTATCTGTATATTTCCTGCAGTGTTTTATTATCTCTACACTTTCAGATGACTCAGGTGACAAACTGTCTGGTTCTTCAGCCTCTGCCTAATGCTGAATTTTAATTGGGTCCATTCTTACCAGTTCTGTGGAAACCATTACCTATCTAAATTACATCTGGGTATTTTGTCCCAATTAAGGGCTATGTTCTAAAAGTCTTTGTACTCAAGAGGGTGCCAATGATTTAGATAAAAGAACAAGACTGGTGACTTTTTAAAAGGCAGTACTCATATTTTGCTAAAATGAAGACTTGTACAATCCATTATATATAGGAATATTTGACCTAAATATTCTTATGTCTGTAAGATTTTGAGTATTTTAAAGTGAAGAACACAGAGCGTCATTCTCATTTTTGAGTGAAGAGCAATGCCTATGTAAGTATACTGAGACCACGGTTTTTACCTTGACCTTTTCCTCTTGTTTATTTGGGGAATTCTCCAAGAACCCCTTGCTTCGGTTTGAGAGATTTAAAAAGAAAAAGAAAAAGGAATTCCACCTACAAGTATGGAATATTTAGGAAAAAATATGTCATATTTTTTACCGGAGATACAACCAGTAATTTCCTTAAGAGAATGTATGAAGACAAAGTCTATTACTTTAAGAGAATAGCAATCACAGAAAAATCTTGCTATTTTATTGAAGTTTTTTAAAGTGTGATAGCAATATTGTCGGTATGGGATACTAAAGCATCATACATAAATTATAAAAGCTGATCATTGTGTTTCTGTGTCACTTGACTAACAAATTCCTTTTCTTTATTCCATAGGTAAAAAATGTGTATAACATGTAAGCAAATTCTTTATTTATATTTTAAATATATCATATTATATAATATTAATATATATATATATATTGCGCATATAAATTAGATACAGATTGCCTTGTATAAAAATTATATAAACCCATTTTTACAACATTTTAAGAGATTTTTATTTAAGTTTTTGAAATTATAATAATAGTATATTATCTCCAGATTCCCTTTCCTACCTCCAAACTGTCCCTTGCTGTCTGTCACTATCATAATCTTTTTTCATTAATAGATGTTTCGCCAACACACATAGACACATGCATGCATGCACATGCACATGTATATATATTCCTAACATATATGTATGCATGTTTTCCTGTGATGGATATGTGCATACCACTTTTTTACAATGCCCTTAGTTCACTATGTGTGCTGGAATTTGAACCCAGTTCAGATTCCTCTGCATGACCAGTAAACATCCCTAACTCCTGAGCTAGTTCTCTAGCCCCTTTCCTAACAGCTATAAAGATTTTTTTGGCTGGGAGCTAAATCATGAAGACTTTTCTTAGTGTTATTTGATATTTTATTTCACTAAAAGTATATATTTAATATATGGAAATCATATACAGTTTCTTTTTAAAGACATAAATGATGTTTAATATATCAAGTATACAAAACCACACTTATAAATACTGATAAGATGAATGTTCATTCTTTTTAAACCCATATTTTAAAATTCTGTCTCACCTATATATGGCTTTCAGCAGAAAACCAAAAATATTTTTTAATATTTTAAAATAAAAGTAATAAAATTTAAAGTAAATTGATAAAAACCATGTATAAACTTTAACTTTATTATTCATAAAATATGGAATGATCACCTTAAGAATAACTTAAAAGCCGTCATCAGATTTCACTATAATTTTAAAAGTTACATTTATAGTTGGAATGATATTTTGTTTTAAATGTGTCTATTTTTTATTATAAGAAGTGTTAGTATATTTTATTACACCCAGAGAATTCACTCTTTTCTCTAGGGTTATAAAGTGCTTGAGATGTTTCATTAAAAGTAAATATTTGTCTTTTCAAGTTTTCAATAGCTTGGATGAAAAAATGTTAAATGCATCTGTATTTTAGCAGTCCTAAAAGTATGCATATATCAATATCCATCAAGGAAGTAAACACTCGGACAGTCAGGATTTAATATAAGTTTACTTACACATTTCTTCAGGAATTAAATTAGTGCCAGCTTGATTTTAAACATGGATACTTAATTTTGCCAATTAAAAACTGTAATATTTGAATTTTATTAATACTAACTGATTTTTAAAGAAACTAGTCAACTTATTACAATGTTTGTCTAATGTTAAGTGACTATTTCTAAAAACCTATATACAAGAAATATACAGACTGTACAAGCTTACTAAGAATATATTTGTGTATAAAAATAATTTATGTATGCAATAACCCCTTGAAAATAGCAACTATGTATCTGAAGAAGAGTGGAAGGGTACTTAAGGGAGGATTTGGGGGAAAATGTAATTATAATGGAATTCAAAAACAAAAATTAACAAAGAAACAAAAACAAATCATACAGAAGCCCAATGGAATACTGCAGGTACCTTAATTTAATTTTGTTTTTTTTTTTGTATACATGCTATAGGAAATTTTCCAAATATGTTCAGTGAAAGTGATAAAAACAATAGTGTCAGTTTTGAGTTGCTCCAAACCTTATGAGAAGATTTTATTTTCACAGTACAAACAATCCCTTTTATAGAAGGTTAATATCCTTAGAAATGAATACTGTTGAATATTATACAATGTTTTTCTGTATTGGTTGAAATTAGCATCTTTACATCTATTAATATGTCAAGATCATTGAATGCTTACACTGAAAGTTTCTAAATTTTATTTGATGAAGTTTGACATATTTAATGCACTAAATATAGAATCTGCAATACTTGTTCAAAATTTTAAAATTTATCAGTTATTCACCTGCATTCATTTTATTTTGGTGACATTTTCCTGTTTTGGTATTTATGTGTGATAACATTATTAATATTACTTTATGAATGTTAAATACTATATAAATAAAAATTTCCTCAATTTTATTGAATTTATCCTTGAAACCATATGATCTTTAAATTCTTTTTTAGGGCAATAAATTCTTAGCCTGTATCCTTATTTGTTACTTATGCTCTCTGAAACAAATGTATCTTCCTACTGTTTGAAAAAAGGTAAGTCTATATAACTTACATAATTCTAGAAATTAATTCACGTCTGATTATTCAATTTGTTGGCATACATATAATAATCTTAGTTCTTTTATTTCTGTGTTATCATTTTGATTATTATTTCAAAAAATTTTACTTAAAATATTACTATATCATTCCCCTCTTTCCCTTTTGTTCCTGTAGGCATTTCTATGTCCCCTTACTCCAACACCTAACATATATACCTACACTCAAATTGATGTCCTATTTTCTTTCTTTTTTTTTTTTTTAACAGATCTTGCCTCGAGTTTATTTGTAAAAACAGCTTAGGACACCGGTCATCTGCAAACAGTGTGTAAGTAGGTGTGTCACAGCAATCCATCTGTCTTCAAACTAGCAGGAGCCTTTTCTATGGGGCCTTCACAGGGGCCTGGGCTCCTTTGGGAGCCCTGGGCTCGAGCTGAAACCTGGGACTTACCTGGAGCTTTGGCCTTTGTTTGAACCTTGGGCTTTGGTTGGCAGAGCCTTTGACCCTTAGCCATGTAGCTTCGAATCTTCTTCCCAAGCTTGGGGTGAGCGATGAATGCCAGACGGCTGAGTTTGTGGCTGAGACCCTTTGGCATCTTGGGCTTAACCGCCTGAGTCTTCACCAGGGCCTTGATGGCTTCTGCACGTGCACTCACTGCCTTTGCATTGTTGGCCTGCATCTTCTTCAGATCTCTCTTGTGCATCTTGGCAAAGCGCATGTTCCTCAGGAACTTGGGGTCAACCCCTTTTAGAGATTCGTATCTTTGTGACCGGGGTTTCTTGATGCCATTTCTGTGCCATTTGCGGGACTGGTTGTGTGTGGTGTGGTTCTTGGACTTGGCCACGTCTGGACGGTAACCCACGGCTCCCACAGTGCCTGGGGTCGTTCTATTTTCTTTACTATCACACACACACACATACACACACACACACATACACACACACAGAGTTTGCAAAAATATATAAGCACAACCTGAAGAATCCATATATTTTGTTCATTTGTATTTATATAATCTCAGGGATGGTAACTTTATAACTAGTTATAAGGTTTATCTTGGTTCCTGCTGTCAGTAGTCATTAGTTGCTGTAACATCACTTTAATATCTTTTTTTTAAATTTTATTTATATAGCATTTCTTTTCATTATTTTATTTTGGTTTATTGGTTTTACAATTTCTATAAAATTGTTCTTTGTGTAACTTTTCTAACACTATTATTTAATGGCAGTTGCTTATTATTAGTTAAATGGCATTCAGTGATGAACATGCTGGCTACAATAATTGTCATACTGTACTTCTTTGACTTGATGTATTTTCTAAGTTGTATTTTTATTTTTTCTTTTATCTATTTTTAAATTGTAATTCATAGGCATTTATGACTTTTTCTATTTTATCATCAATATCTAATTAATTTTGGAATTGGAAAATAAATTTGGTTTAATTTGATTTGTCTTTTAACTTGTTAAGACTTATTTCACCTCTACATATGACACACCAGATGTGTTTGGCTCAGTGCACTATTGTCCAGGACCACCCATGCTGTTGCAGAATGATGAAAGATGGAATGCAGGTATCTTTACAGCTGGGAATTAGCAGGCTAAACAACTGAAGGATTTTATCGCTAGAGAATACTTTGTATGCATTTATTCTAATACTTTTCAGGAATTTTTTTTCATATATTTCTCTTAAATTCTATTGGTATGTAGTGTTCACACTTATGACTTTTAAGTTGAATTTCAGTAGGATTGAAGGCTGAACATGAAAATCTTATAAATATTTTCCTTGGGAATTTTTTTTTAAATCTCTCAGTTTGCTTTTACAATCAGATGCTCAGATGTTGAAAGCACAGATATCTATAATTTAAATTTGTTCCTTTGGTGCCTTTTTATTTGGTAATGATCTTTGACTCTAGTAATGTCTTTTTAACCTAAGTTCTGCACTGCTTTAGAGCAATTGTAAAGGATCTCCCAACCAAACATACCATAAACCTACTCAGGCCCTTAGTGGCCACTTGCCTCAGCTGCCATTAAATAATCCCTTTGTAGATGTGGTACAAACTCAAAACCTAATGTAAAACCACTTTCTGCAGTCTTTATGCTTACTATATTGTCGCTTAACCTCCAACATCATTTTTTATATTGGAAGTATATAAATTGAGTTTTTAAAATATTTGCATAGATAGTGAAAATTTATAATATTCATGCAGATGACACCTTCTAAAGTAGTTGGATCTAACTGCTCAATATTGTGTGGGGCTTAAACACAATACCACCCTATACTTTTCCCAAAAACCAGTGTTGCATAATCATCCTGACATGCCATCATGAACCTTTGTAAAAGGATGCTCTTTGTAGGTGATGTCCACCCTTCCTTTTCTGTAGCATACTGCAGCTATAATTAAAATATGTTGGATGCTGCTTCCTGATCTGATCCCTACTCACTCATTCCAAACTGTCACCATAACCTGCTCCTACAGGAGGCTCAGAACATATCACCAGGTTTCTAAATACTTCTGAGGAAGTTTATTATTTACTAATAAAATCTGTATATAGTATCTTATGTACTATAATGAAAAATGTGTTAGGTGATGTATTCTTTAATTTAGTTTTACATTTTAATTATACTGCTAACTTCATAACTCTCAACTAATTGTGGACATTTTATATTATGATCTTGATTGAAATCTGTCAGATATAGTATAGTACAGACATGATGATCTATTAAAAAATGCCATACTAATATATCTATTGGGAAGTATATTTTTGTTCTCTCTGCATTTGACAAAACATCCTATTACCATTTTTAGATAAAATAATTTATTCAAATAAGTATTATAATGCTTAATGTTCACATGCTAACATCACTAAGTGATGTTTTCTTTAACCTTTGTGAAATTTATCATGTTAGAAGTTTGAATTTTCTGAAATAAATGAATAAATACATGTAACTTTATCAAGAAAAAAGATTGTCTTTAACTCCAATGACACTTTCAATGACTTTGCTACTTGCCTCTGTTTTATAGCTGCTTCGTTCAACTTTTAAAAAAAATTTTATTTGTTATTTATTTATATTTCAAATGTTATCCCCCTTCCCTGCTTCTATGAAGGTTCTCCCCCTCCCACCCAGGGACTCCTTCCTCACGACCCTTGCATTCCTCAGCACTTGGGCATCAAGCCTTCACAGGACCAAGGGTCTCACCTCCCACTGATGCCAGAAAAGGCCATCCTTTGCTTCATCTGCAGCTGGAGCTTGGGTCCCTCCAAGTGTACTCTTTGGTTGTTGGTTTAGTCCCTGGCAGCTCTGGAGAGTCTGGTTGATTGATGTTGCTGTTCTTCCAATAGAGTTGCAAACCACTTCAGCTCATTCAGACCTTCCTCTAGCTCTTCCATTGGGGTTCCCCTTCTCAGTCTGATGGTTGGCTGCAAACATCCACATTTGTATTGGTCAGACATTGTCAAAGCCTCTCAGGGAACAACTATATGAGGCTCCTCTCAGCAAGCACTTCTTAGCATCAACAAGAGTGACTGGGTTTGGTGGCTGCATCTGGCATGGATCCCCATTTGAGGCAGTCTCTGGATGGCATTTCCTTCACTCGTTGTCCCTGTATTTCCTATAGTCAAGAGCAATTCTGGGTTAAAATTTTTGAGAAAGATGGGTGGCCCTATCCCTCAAATGGGAGCCACGCCTAACCTCTGGAAAAGGTCTCTAGAGCTTCTCTTTCCCTTTGTTGTATATTTCAGCTAATTTCATCCTCCTTGACTCCTGGAAGTTTCCCACTTTTCTGGCATCTTGAACTTGCTGGTGGATACCTCCAGTTACCCATCTCCCACTGCTACACACCTTTGTTCAATTTCCTGTCCCTCTGTACATCTCCGTATCTCCTCTTACATCTAATCCTGCCCCCTCCTTTTTCCTCTCCCCCTCCTATCTTCTTTCCAAGTTCCTCTCCCCCTACCTCCTGTGAGTATTTTGTTCCTCCTGCTAATTAGGACTGAAGCATCCACATTTTGATCTTCCGTCTTCTTGAGCTTCGTATGGTCTGTAAGTTACATCATCAGTATGCCAAACTTTTCTCCTAATATCCACTTATCAGTGAGTATATACCATATGTGTTCCTTTGTGACTGGGTTACCTCACTCAGGAGTATATTTTCTAGTTCCATTCATTTGCCTGCAAATTTCATGAGGTCATTGTTTTTTTATAGAGAAATAGTACTGCATTGTGTAAATGTACCACATTTTCTGTACCCATTCATCTGTTCAGGGACATCTGGTTCATTCCAGATTCTGGATATTATAAAAAAAAAAAAAGGCTGAGATGAACTTACTGGAGCATGTGTTTTTGTTATATATCAGAGCATCTTGGGTATATGCCCAGGAGTGGTAGTACTATGTTCAGTTTTCGGAGGAACCACCAGAATGATTTCCAGAGTGCTTGTACCAGCTTGCAATCCCAGCAGCAAAGCAGGAGCGTTCCTTTTTCTCCTCATCCTTGCCAGCATCTGCTGTTACCTGACTTTTTTATCTTAGGCATTCTGACTGGTCTGAGGTAGAATCTCAGGGTTGTTTTGATTTGCATTTCCCTGATGACTAAGGATGTTGAACATTTCTTTAGGTACTTCTTAGCCATTCCAGATTCCTCAGTTGAGAATTCTCTGTTTAGCTTTGTACCCCATTTTTAAATAATTTAGTTCTCTGGAGTCTAACTTCTTGAGTTCTTTATGTATAGTGGATATTCTGTCAGATATAGGATTGGTAAAGGTGTTTTCCCAATATGTAGGTTGCTGTTTTGTACTGTTAACAGTGCCCTTTGCCTTATGGAAGATTTTCAGTTTTATGAAATTCCATTTGTCTATAGTTGATCTTGGAGCCTGGGCCATTAGTGTTCTGTACAGGAAGATTTCCCCTGTGTTGATGTATTCCAGGCTCTTTCCCAGTTTCTCTTCTAATAGATTTAGTGCATCTGATTTTATGTGGAGATCTTTGATCCCCTTGTACTTGAGCTTTGAACAAGGAATGAGAATGTCTCAATCTGCATTGTTCTACATATCCACCGACACTTTCGCAAGCATCATTTGTTGCATATGCTGTCTTTTTTTCTACTAGATGGTTTTGGCATCTTTCTGCTTCTTTCTCAAATATCAAGTGATCATAGTTGTGTGAGTTCATTTCTGGATTGTCAAATCTATTCCACTTATCTACCTGTCTGCCTCTGTACCAAAATCATGTGTTCTTATAAATATTTATGTGCCATAGAGCTTGAGGTCAGGGATGGTGATTTCCCTAAGTTTTCTTATTGTTGAGAAATGTTTTCACTATCCTGGGTTTTTGTTGTTCCAAATGAATTTGAGTATTGCTCCTTCTACCTCTGTGAAGAATTGAGTTGGAATTTTGATGGGGATTGCATTGAATTTGTAGATTGGTTTTGGTAAGATGGGCATTTTTACTATGTTAATCTTGGCTATCCATCAGCAAGGGAGATTTTTCCATCTTCTGAGATCTTCGATTTCTTTCTTCAGACACTTGAAGTTCTTGTTATACAGATTTTTCCCGTGTTTGGTTAGAGTCACACCAAAGTATTTTATATTATTTGTGACTATTGTGAAGGGTGTCATTTCCCTAATTTCTTTCTCAGCCTGTTTATCCTTTGAGTAGAGGAAGGCTACAGATTTGTTTTACTTAATTTTATATCTAGCCACTTTGCTGAAGTTGTTTATCAGCTTTAGGAACTCTCAGTTGTAATTTTTGGGGTCACTTAAGTATACTATCATATTATCTGCAAATAATGATATTTTGACTTCTTCCTTTCCAATTTGTATCCCTTTTACCTCCTTTTGTTGTCTAATTGCTCTAGTTAGGAATTCAAGTGCTATATTGAATAGGTAGGCAGAGAGTGGACAGCCTTGATTTTAGTGGGATAGCTTTAAGTTTCTCCCAATTTAGTTTGATGTTGGCTACTGCTTTGCTGTATATTGCTTTTACTATAGTTAGATATGGGCCTTGAATTCTTTTACTTCCCAAGATTTTTAGCATGAAGGGGTATTGAATTCTGTCAAATATTTTTTCAGTATTTAATGAGATGATCTTTTGTTATTTTTCTTTGAGTTAGTTTATATAGTAGATTAAGTTGATGAATTTCCATATATTAAATAATCTCTGAATCCCTGGGATGAAGCCTACTTGATTATGATGAATAACAATTTTGATGTGTTCTTGGATTCAGTTTGCAAGAATTTTATTGAGTATTTCTGCATCAATATTCATAAGGAAAATTGGTATGAAGTTCTCCTTCATCTTGGGTTTTTGTGTGATTTTGTTATCAGCATAACTGTGGCTTCATAGAACAAGTTGGGTGGTGTTCCTTTTGTTTCTATTTTGTGGAATAGTTTGAAGAGTATTGTTACTAAATCTTTTTTGAATGTCTGATAGAATTCTGCACTAAAACAATCTGGTCCTGGAATTTTTTGGTTGAGAGACTTTTATTGATTGCTTTTTGTCTTTAGGGGTTATAGGTCTGTTTAGATGGTTTAAATGATCCTGATTTAACTTTGGTACCTGGCATCTGTCTGGATTATCATCAAGATTTTCCTGTTTTGTTGAGTATATGCTTTTGTAGTAGGACTGATAAGTTTTTGAATTTCTTCGGTTTCTGTTGTCTCCTTTTCTATTTCTAATTTTGTTAATTTGAATAATGTCTCTGTGCCCTCTGGTTAGTCTGGTTAGGGTTTATCAATCTTTCTGATTTTCTCAAAGAACCAGCTCCTGGTTTTGTTGATTATTAGTATAGTTGTTTTGGTTTCTACTTGGTTGATTTCAGCCCTGAGTTTGATTATTTCCTGCTGTCTACTCTCCTTTTATTTCATTGCTTTTTTTGTTGTTGTTCTAGAGCTTTCAGGTGTGTGTTGCTAATCTGCTATTGTATGCTCTTTCTAGTTTCTTTACAGTGGAACTAAGAGCAATGAGTTTTCCTATTAACATTGCTTTCATTATTTCCCATCAGTTTGGGTATATTGTTCCTTCTTTTTCTCTAAATTATAAAAATTCTTTAATTCCTTTTTTTTTAATTTTTTTCCTGAACAAATAAATTATCATTCAGTAGAGGGTTTTCAGTTTCCATGTTTATATTGGCTTTCTGGGTTTTTTGTTTGTTTGTTTGTTTTTTGTTTTTTGGGTTTTGTTGTTGTTGTTGTTGATGATGAAGACCATCCTGGGTCCATGGTGATCTGAAAGCATGGCTGGGATTATTTTAATCTTCCTGTATCTATTAAGGCTTGTTTTGTATCTGATTATATGGTCAATTTTGGAGAAGGTAGCATGAGGTGCTAAGAAGAATGTATATTCTTTTGTTTTAGGGTGAAATGTTCTGTAGATATTTGTTAAATCAATTTGGTTTAGAACTTCTCTTAGTTTCACCGTGTCTCTGCTTATTTTCTGTTTCCGAAATCTGTCCACTGGTGAGAGTGGGTGGTTAAAGTCTCCCACTATTATTGTGTGAGGTTCAATGTGTGCTTTGAACTTTAACAACTTTTCTTTTATGAATGTAGGTGCCCTTGAATTTGGAGCATGCCTGTTCAGAATTGAAAGTTCATCTTGGTAGTTTTTTTCCATTGATGAGTTTGCAGTGTCTTTCCCCATTTTTTTTTTTTTGATAACTTTTGGTTGAAAGTTGATTTTATTCAATATTAAAATGGCTACTCTAAGCTTGTTTCTTGGGACCATTTGCTTGGAAAATTTTTTTTCAGCCTTTTACTCTTTGTCAATGAGGTGCTTTTCCTGTATGCAGCAAAATACTGGGTCCTGTTTACATATCTAGTCTGTTAGTCTATGTCTTTTTATTATAGAATTGTGTCTATTGATGTTAAGAGATATTAAGGATCAGTGATTGTTGCTTCTTGTTATTTTTGTTTTTAGCGGTGGAATTATGTTTGTGTGACTATCTTCTTTTGTGTTTGTTGAAAGAAGACTAATTTCTTGCTTTTTCTTGGGTGTAGTTTTCTCCCTTGTGTTGGAGTTTTCCATCTATTATTCTTTGCAGGGCTGAATTTGTGAAAAGATATTGTGTAAATTTGGTTTTCACATAGAATATCTTGTTTTTTCCATCTATGGTAATTGAGAGTTTTGCTGGTTATAGTAGCCTGGGCTGGCATTTGTGTTCTCTTACAGAAATTAATTCTAAGTGGTTATACCATACAATTTGACAGACAGCCACATGTTAACAACTAAGTATAATAAAATTATATGCAAACCAAGAAAATTATACTTGATTTTTCACCATAAAGGCCAGTTTTAGAAAACAAAAATGAACACTTCCAAGAGAAATGCTAGTGATTTATTGATTGATTTAATTTATTCTCAGTTGCTGCTTTTCTCTTTCAGATAAACTTGTCCTTTGAGACTATGGCCAACTCCACGCTGGTGACTGAATTCCTCCTGGAAGTTTTTGCTGAGACTTGGGAGCTCAGGATCCTACTCAGTGTGTTGTTCCTGCTGGTGTACCTGGGCAGCCTGTTAGGGAACCTTACCATCATCATTGCTACTACAGTTGACCAGACCCTGAACACGCCCATGTACTTCTTCCTCAGGAATCTGTCCATCTTAGACATGGGATACATATCTGTTACTGTGCCCAATGCTTGTATCAACTCTCTCACTGACCACAGGAACATTTCTGTGGCTGGGTGTGCAGCACAGATCTTTTTGTTCTTATTTTGTGCAGCTGTAGAGATTCAGTTTCTCACTATCATGTCCCAGGACCGCTATGTGGCCATCTGTAAACCTCTCCTCTACCCTGTGATCATGAACCATCAATTCTGTGTTCAGATGACACTGGCTTCCCTTCTTATCTCTCTGATCCTTGCAAGTGTGCACACTTTCAAAACTTTCCAGCTGTCCTTCTGTCACTCTAATGCGGTCCCTCAGTTATTCTGTGATATCCCCTCTTTGCTGAGGCTTTCTTGCTCTGACACCTTTAACAACAAACTCTTACTTCTCCTGTCTGCCATTGGGCTCAGTGGTAGCTGCTTTACCTTCATTGCCATATCATATGTCCGCATATTATCAGCTGTGTTGAAGGTTCCTGTCAGAGGAGAGAGAGGGAAAGCCTTTTCCACTTGTGTCCCTCACATTATTGTGGTGTCTGTCTTTGTTAGTTCTGCTGCCTATGCATATCTAAGACCTCCAGTAGTAACATTAGAAGTAGTTCAGGAGATGACACTTTCTGTGTTCTATACCACTGTTCCACCATTCTTAAATCCTATCATCTATAGTCTTAGAAACAAACAGATAAAAGAGGCTGTGAAAAAAGTAATATTAAGAATTACTTTCATATTTGAATATAAAAGCAATGAGTACTTGTCAGAATTTACTAGAGGAAAAGAAATGACTAAATAAAAAAAATGTTTATGCACAAACACACAGACATATACACAAACACACACAGCAGGTATAGAATAAGTCTTACTTGCTTGAACACTGAAGTTCATCAAAGCACTAAAATGAAAGCAGTAATACATATACACATGAAATAGATAAGGTAGAGAAATTCTCTCTCTCTCTCTCTTTCTCTCTCTCTCTCTCTC
>NW_022196904.1:75618444-75632827 GCF_008632895.1 Mastomys coucha
TCTCTCTCTCTCTCTCTCTCTCTCTCTCTCTCTTTCTAAATTCTTAGTGAACATCTATGCCTCAAATGTTAGGGTACCCACATTCATAAAAGAAACTGTTAAAGCTCAAAGCACTCATTGAAGTACACACAATAATGGTGGGGGACTTTAACTACCCATTCTTACTAATGGACAGATCATGGCAACAGAAACTAAACAAAGACACAGTGAAACTAACAGAAGTTATGAACTAAATTGATATAAAAGATGTATATTATGAAACAGTAAAAAAAAAACTCTGAAAAGAAATATGAAGTAAGGAATCTCTAAGGATACCTGTGTTTGTTTTTTGTTTGCCATCTGCTGATGAGCAAACTATCTAGTATCCTCAGAGCTCCTAGGCACTCAACCACCAACCAAGGAGTATACATGGTAGGACTGATTGTTCTGGCTGCATGTGTAGAGTAGAAGATTGCAAAATCAATCATCAATGGGAAGAGAGGTCCTTGGTCCTGTGAAGGTTCTGTGCCCCAGAGAAGGTTTATAGGTTTTCATGGGACCCCTTTGGCCAAAGATTCACTTTGACATAAGCCAGTCATTGCACTGGGAGCATAATTTAATGACAATAAGTGGCCAAATGGTACTCTGTTTCCCCCATTATTTGGTGATGTTATTTTTAGATTGTCTTTTTGTGTATATATACTTTAAGAATATTTTATTGAATTAGATTTCTATAATACTCTTCCAAAGGCCCACATTTTTAGCTGTCTCCCCATAATCCCTCTCTGTTCCCCTCTTTTCTCCATCACCCCACTTAATCCTCCCATTCCAGTCCCCAATCCACCATTCACTGTTTGTTCTATTTCATTTTTCTATTGTTCTCTATCTGTTCCCACCTTCTCCCTTACCTTATACCTAACTTGTGTGGTTCAATGGATTATATCCTGGTTATTGCTGACTAATGTATACAAGATTAGTTTTTCTGGATCTGGGTTACTACAATTGGCATGATATTTTTCTAGTTCCATGCAATTATCTGTATCAATTCATTATTTTATTTTTAAATTTTATATCTTTATTCTTCTTTCATATAATACATTCATTCTCCAAAGAAATCCTGAAATTTCTACTTCATATCCTACATTTTGTTTAAAAAATTGTCTTTTCTATAACATTATTAATCTATGAAAAATAGAAACAATTATCAGAGTCATAGACCTAAAACTTTACATCATACCATAAAAAAGCTTATGTACATGATAGATAATAATCTAAAAAAAATCTTTAAATCTCTATCAAATATACAATAATTATAAAATTATGTAATTTCTGGAGGGAAAACTAGGTTGTTTTCAATTTCTGACTCTTATGAATAGATTAGCAATGAGGATGTTTCAGCAAGTGTCTCTGGTAAGATAAAGCAGCATTTCGATATATGTCACAGAATGATAAAGCCAGATTTTGAGGTACATTCTTATATTTCTGAGGAACTATCACATTGATTTTTCATAATATCTGTACATTTGCACACCTATAAGTAATAGATTTAAATTTTACTTCCCTGATATCTAATTGTGTTAGACATTTCTTTAAGTATTTCCCAGCCATTTGAGTTTCCTCTTTTGAGAACTCTTGGTTAGAACTATATACATTTTTTAAGTAGATTCTTTGTTTTCTTAATATGTAGTTTCTTGAGTTTTTAAAATATTTTGAATATTAGCCCTCCACTGGATATGGAGTTGTGAGAAATCTTTTTCCATTCTATAGGCTTACAATTAGTTTTAATGAATGATGACATAGTATAAAGCACAACCACCTCTGTTTGAAAATACAATTTTTCTTTGCGAGAAGGGAAGCCAAACTCCAATACCAGAGGAAAAATCACAAAGACCACCTGAGCAAACATTCTATGGCAACTTACCCTCCTTATCCATAACTAGTAAAGGTACAATATCTGGAACAAGTTACATAGAGATATCCTAATACACCCTGCAGAGAATAGATAGCCTGGCCATCCTATTTGTCAAGTTGTTCTGCCCTCTGTTCAGATCCTGTAGATCACAACAGAAATGCAATTTTTGAAATATTAACTTGCTGATCTGTATGGAAATTGCCAAAGTTTGATGTAAATACCATAAAAATCCTGTACCCTAGACCAGGGGTTCTCACTCTGATTCACTGTGAAGGGTATAAAATGGGAGATCTTCCTTAAGAGTTCATAATAAATTCCCTTATGTGTTCTACATAGAAATTGGCTCTTTTGTGGTCTTTGGAAATTTGAAACTTGGGCATAACAACAAAACCTTTTTTTTTTTCAACACAGAAGTCTGCTTTTATTTGGTCTCCATACTAACATAACACAGTTTTTAAACAGAACAACAAGAAATTAGCTTGCTTTCTCTAATTCACATGTTCAATAAAACCTAAGTTTCATGAGGGACTATTTAAATATTGATCTTAGATCATGTCCCAATGGTGTTCTGAGCCTGACAAATACAGATGTGGATGCTCACAGAAAACCAATGGACTGAGCATAGGAATTACAAAGAAAGAGTTAGGGAAAGGGCTAAAGAAGTTAAAGGGCTTTGCAACTCCATAAGGAAGAACAACAATATTAACCAACCTGATGCTCCAAAGCTCCCAGGGACTAAACTACCAACCAAAGAGTACACATGGTGGGACTAATTGCTCCAGCAGCATATGTAGCAGAGGATGGCCAAGTTGGTCATCAATGGGAGGAGAGGCCCTTGGCCCTGTGAAGGGTCTATGCCCCAGTGTAGGGAAAAGCCAGGGCCAGGAAGCAGGAGAGGGTGGGTTGATAAGCAGGAGAAGTGGGGAAGGAACAGAGGTTTTTGTTTGTTTGTTTTCATTTTTTTGTTTTTGTTTTTTATTTATTTTTATTTTCTTTTTTCTTTTTTTAGGATGGGAAACTGGAAAATGAGATATCATATGACATGTAAATAAAGAAAATATCTAATAAAGAAAGAAAATGGATACAATGTTAAATTCAGAATTCTCAAATACCTGGAACATGGATTAGTCATCAGACATGCATAGATAGGACTTCCAACAGATCTAATTAAGAACGAAAATTTTTTCATACACATTAAAATTCAGATTATTGAAGGATCACATAAAAGTTTGTAAACTCTGTAGTCATAATGTGAAGTTACAATTTCAGCCTCTAATAAGACTCAAACATAAGTTCTAAACTTAATCCATTTCTTAATATAGAATTAAGCAAATACAAATAAAATCATTTACCATGTTTTAAATAATTATGTTTAGATTTTCCTTGAAACACTATGTAATCCACAGGTGTCTAACAGACCTTTTTAAATCCTTTGCCTACAACTTTAATACTTCCCAAAGGAAAATCTTTCTTAATAGCCTTTCTTATTATTTACTTTTCTCTTAAGACAATTAGTGTTAAGATAAAAGGCATTTTCTGTAGGAAGGACTGATAATTCCACAGAAAATACATAGAAAAATCATGCGAAAAGTGGCTTATACATTCCCCAGGTTCATATTAAAGTAAATATATATTATGTGGCTCATGATTAGAGCAAAGGAAACATACGCATGGCATGGAAGGGAAAAAATGTTGTCTGTAGTAAGGGTTATATTCAACCTGAAAGTATGAAGACACATGCCAAGACAATGCTGATGCTCTGCTCACCCTTTCCTCTTTATTCACTTAAGGACCATAGTCAACAGAATGGTACCCTTACACCCAAAGTGTACTTCCCAGGTCATTTACTCATATTTGAAAGACCATCATGAATATGTCAAGAAGTTAATTTCTAATGTCATTCTGCATCATATGCAATTGAAAATTACTATAAACCATGATAGTTTCATTCTTTGCCAACTCGATACCTAAATGTATAATGTTTACATAATACCATATCACTCCTAGTGTCTAAACTTTTATATTCATTTCTCAATGGAAAATTCACTTTATCTTTTAAGATTCATAAAGTTTTAACAGCACCATTATTCTTCAGGAGTCTTCTCTTTAAATTTCATTTGAATCTTAAGTTGACCAATGAACTGTAATCCTTTATAAAATCAAAATATAAAATACAAACTGTAAATACACAATGGCACAGTGTAAGCATTCCTACTACAAAGGTGAAAGGGATGGCAGTTCATAGCACAAAAAGAAAATGGTCTGAAACAAAACTAAAATGTTAAAGAAACATCGAATGTTGCAGCTCCATATCTGATTTTTGGGACTCATGATGGTATCATGTGAGCTTCAATAGGCTTAGGCAACTTCACAGCTCTACCAGTGCCACTCCCTCACTGTCATCCTTATTGAAATTGGACCATCTTTGCATTGACTATCTTCTTTGGTAGATTTTCCAGAATTCTGGCAGCACCAAAATTATAAAGTTCCCACTGCAACTTGGGACTCATTTCCTAATTACAATGCAATGACCAATCAGGGGCCCCTTGTGTGGAATTTTACCTTGCCACACATTCTCTAGCCTCAACAGCCTGCAGGGACTTTGGTGCCAGCCTCTATATTCCCTTCAATAAAGAATCCTGGCTGCAAAACCAGTTCCACATGGTTGAGTCTTCCAAGTTAGCCTAACACATACTCAAGATGTAGCCAACACTCTTAGATGACAATTATGGTATCAGTCTAGGGTATTGATGATAACCTCTTGGAAACACTTTTCTGTATGGCTATGTGTGAGCAGAGGAGCCCATTAGCATTCCTACATTTTGTTGTTACATTTTAAGGAAGTTTGCATTTAAATAATTTAGAGACTTTGATAAGAATGTTTGCCTTTGGATCAATCTTCCTATTGTCTGGCTTGAAACTTGTACCACTTCCTTAGTTAGAGTCATCTATTTAAGAATTATGGACTATTTGTCTTTACCAGATTTATCTAAATATTTTACCTTGCTTGTAATTCTTTCCTACATAAACTGTCCATTGGCCATGATTTCAGAAGATTAAATGAACATCTAATCATCTGAAAAGTATGAACTATTTAACTGTACAAGTTTAACTGGCCAGTATCTGGTGATCACACAGAGGCAATTGGAGCTTTGAGCATACCTGTGATGGGAAGGGTTATTAAGAAACGGACATCTGAAGAGTGATTCCTAAAGAAATGCATCAGAGCTCTTATGCATGCATGGAAGAGGAGAGGGTTTTTGCCATAAGCATGGGCAGCATGTGAAATGACTAGTGTGGAGAAAGACATGACTAGTGCATGATGACAGGATTCTCCAGAGCAAATTTACTTAGATGAAAGAAGAAAAATGTTTTTAGTGTTGTGGTTTGCATCTATAATTATAGTACCTGGAAAGCTGAAGTAATTACAGTAAGATAATTGCCACCCTGGGATATACAGAGAGTTCTAGGATAGCCTTGGCTATATAAGAATTTTGTTTGAAACAATAGTAGTAGTAGTAGTAGTAGCAGTTGTTTTAGTAGTAGTAGTAGTAGTAGTAATAGTAGTAGTGGTAGTGGTGGTGGTGGTGGTGGTGGTGGTGGTGGTGGTGGTGGTGGTAGTCATGGCCATGGTATGAAATATCTAGTATTTTATCACACAATTATTCTAGGTCACAAACAGAATTTGGCTTACATTATTATAAAAAATACGGACACTTTAACTTTAAATGAGGAAAGAAATATGACATTTAAATGACATTATGAAATGTTCTTTCTGATTGTAGTATAGAGGACACTTTGGAAAAAGATTCTAGGGGAAAGAATCTCACCCCCAAGGGCAATATTATGTTACCTAAATAGTAGACATGAAAAATTCAGATTCTAATCATTCTGGTAGTAATGGAGATATAATAGAAAAGAATATGGTAGTAAAATCAGAATTAACTTTTCCTGTACATGAATAGTGATTCAATGATAATAATAAGAATAGGTAGTTTTATTTTTTTATAAGGGTGATGGAAATAACTGAGTCTAGAAATCTATTTGTATAGCCCATAATTCAAGCTTTAAGAATATAATTGAGGGTATTGGCACATGTTTAAATTGAAATTCACACACTTGTGCTATAAATAACACATGACAACAAATGTATTGTTCAAAATATAAATGGTATTTTTAATTTTAGCAAATGTACTTATCTTAGGGTTTCCTTTGCTGCAAAGATACATGATGACTGAAGATCACCAATGCAACCTTTTTTTTCGTAATTCTGTAAAATACATATTCTATTTATATACAATAATTATATAATAATATATATTAATATTATAATATGTGGAATATAATATATGTTATGATATACATTAGGGAAAGAAGATAAAATTAAGAAGTTTGGGAGAAATTTTTCTTTGTTTTTGAATTGGTTATTTTATTTACATTTTATATGTTATCCCCCTTCTCAGTTTCCCACAACACCCCTATCAGTTTTCCCCTCCTTCTCTCTAATTGTGTGTGCTCCCCCACCCAACCACGCACTCCTGGTTCAGCATCCTAGCATTTCTCTACCCTGGGTCATTGAGTATCCTCAGGAACAAGGGCCTCCCCTTCCAGAGATGCCTGATAAAGCAGTCTTCTGTGACATATCCAGCTGGAACCATGGGTCCCCTCATGTACACTCTTTGGTTGATAGTTTATTCCATAGGAGTTTTGGGATGTCTGGTTGGTTGATATTGTTGTTCTTCCTCTGGGGTTGCAAACTCCTTCAGCTCCTTCAGTCCTTGCCCTAACTTCTCCATTGGGGTTTATGTACTAAGTCTGAAGTTTAGCTTTTACTTTTTTTAAAGATTTATTTTATGTATCCGAGTACACTGTAGCTGTCTTCAGACAACATAAGAGGGCATCATACCACATTAGAGATGGTTGCAAGCCAATGTGTAGTTTCTGGGAATTGAACTCAGGACCTCTGGATGGATAGTCAGTGCTTTTAACCGTGAAGACATCTCTCCAGCCCACCAAGGCAACTCTTATATAAAAGAAAACATTTCATCATGATGGTTAACAGTGTCTGAAGTTGAATCTATTATCATCATGGTGGGAAGCATGTCAGCATGCAGGCAGACATGGTTCTGAAGGAGCAAAAATTCTAAAGTTTGATCCAAGGCAGCAAGAAGAAGTCTGGCACCCACCATAAGATAGGAAAATGGTCTCCTCCATACTGAGCAGAGCTTGAGCATAGGACCTCAAAACACATGCCCACAGTGACACACTTTCTCCAAAAAGGTTACAGCTACTCCAACAAGGTCCATACATTCAAATAGTGCCACCTCCCATTGGCCAAACATATTCAAGCCATCATGCCCCAACCCATGGGGCATTCATCAGGGACCTACCCTCATCAGAGTAGGGGAGAGAGACTGAGGGGGACAAGAGACACGAAGAATGAGAGAAAGAGGGTTGTCTGATCAAGCTCTGAAAAACTTTACTTCAGTATGACAATATAAAACAAAAGGAAGCTTCAAGGGAGGAGGGAAGACCCCTGAAGGCTTTCTGAAAGCCAGGTGGCAACATTCAGTCTCTGGAACTAGCAGTCACAGTGTCCTCAACACCCACAAATATTCTTACTGTTAGACTACACATGTTTTCTCAGGGTTGTATGTGTAAGATAGTAATTTTCTACAAGGTCATGGTTAAGGCCATGGCTCCCCGCATCTCCTCCCTTTTTACTATTTTTAATTGATGCCTTAAGGAACCGAGGTGATCATATAGTTGCCTCATCCTTGGGTGAATGGGCATTAACTGGGGAGGGGGGGAGCATTAACCTGATTCTTCCTGTGGGTCGAGTTACCATCATGTCCCACAATCATGGCTCTTGGTATCTTTTGGGGAGGGGAAACAGAGCCTTAGAAAATCCTTAGGATAAGGTTGAAAAATAGATTCCAGCCTCCTTGCAAATCAAGTTTGCCTCATAGGGAATTCCCTTGTGATTCTTAGCCTCTCAGCCCATGCTGGTGTCCATACTGGATTCATTTTTTCCAGAACCAGTATGCACAGGTCTGAATCCTATGCAGCTCCTAAAGAATTATCAAGCTCAGATTCGGCAAGGCCTCTATCAACAAAATCAAGCCTCTGATAATGAATTTGTAAGGGTCTGGATGCCATGGAGTCAATCTGCTGTTTTATAAAACCAGTAATTTTGTTAAAAATGAAAGGCCCCAAGGTTACTAATAATAAAATGTTTATTAAAGGTCCAAGGAAGAGCATCAAGAGGGTGAACATGGAGGAGTTCCACTAATTATTGGCAGCAGCTGAAAAAACTGTTTTCTCTGCAGCTCCAAATTAAGTTTGTGTAACTGTTATACATGAGTCTCCACTAGGTCAGACTCATTTACATAAAACCATCATTCTTCTTTCAAAAATAAACAGGTACCACCCTTCTCAGTGGTCAGTAAATCAAGTGTTCATCAATTCTGTAAGGCAACTTGGGCAATGGAAATTATTTGTCTCTGTAAAGAACCTAATGATTTAGCAGGGCTTCCACTGCCAGTGCAAACTGTTGAAATAGTTTGGCAATAGTAAGGAGGGAATGGGTTAAAGGTCCTCCAACCAAGCCAACAGTCACAACAGAAGTTGCCAAGGAGACACTAGCAAATAAAGGGAGAAAAACAGCTTGCTTCACTCTGGTATCCGAGGGGCCATTCCGGCTCAAATACTTGGTCGGAGTTAACAGGGTCAACTGAGGAACTAGGATCATTGGAAGACACAATTTTTTATCTATATTTTTGGAAAGATTTTTAGTCCTTGCAAAACTAGGGCAGAAGTACCTGTAGCTGCACCTTCCACACTAAGGCCTATGGAGACACTAGTTCCCAATCTTTTGTAATTAATTTCTCTTTTGATAGTGAAATTTATTCCAGCAGGCATATCCATCAACTTAGTGTTGTTTACCATTACCACAACTTCTAGGCCTTCTCATACTGTTGGATGTAAAAAGGGGTAGATGAGAGATGTAGGCTCAATACAGCTTCTCTAACATCATTGTCAAAGCACTCAGCAAGCTCACAGGTCAGCATGTCATATCAATCACTCTGGCAGGTAGCAAGTTCTTGTAGCATTCTGTGGAAAAAACCACAAATATGTCATCTTCCCCATATTAAACACCTGATCTAGATCATGCCATATGCAATAAATAGATCCTTCCATTTAACCTAGACATGAAGATGCCTAGCTGTGGAATGCTGTAGACACTCAACAAAGAGTTACTTGGCATCCAAATTTTAATTATTTTTAAAGTGTGATTTAAATAATGTGCATGGGGATATAATTCCCCCTTTTTTTGTTTTTTAAAAGCCAATTTTTCAGAGTTCCATGTACACATTCAAAAATTCCTTGTCACTGAGACTTATAAGGAATCACAGTAATATGGGTAACATTAAATTGCTGACAAACGATCTTAAATGCTTGACTGTAATAGCCCAGTCCATTATCTGTTTTAATCTGATTAGAAACACTAAGCATAGAAAAATAATGTAGGCAATGACCAATTACATTTTTAGTTGCTTTTACTGTTAAGGCAATTGCAACTAGATAGCTTAAAAAGGTATCAATAGTCACATGTGCATATTTTATTTTTATTTTTTTAAAATTATAAATATAAGTATCTTTTTTATTAGGTGTTTTCCAAAAAAAAGACTTAGCCAGGAACAAATATGTATATATATGTGTATATGTGTGTGTACATATATATATGCATGTGTGTGTATATACATATGTGTATAAGTATATGTATATATATGTATCCATTTGCAATAATTGATTTTGTATAAGTCTTTGAGAATTAACACCATTATATGGTTCAGGTAGAAACTGAGGACACTGAGAACAAGTCTTTACACTTTGAAATGCACATTCTCTAAAATTACCAAATTATGATCTCAAGCCATTACTAGTTTGATGATGTAAAGAATCAGATTATGTGGCCAATTGTTCTTGTGTAAAGTCTATAATCTCCCTGGGATACAAATCTGCTGTGGCATTGCCTTAAGGACTCTTGTCCAGCCAGTCTAGGATGAGTTCTTCAATGTCCAAAGACAGTCCTTTAAAAGAACAGTACTTTCTCTTCACTTGAGTTGTATATGTATACACAATTGCAAAATTTGAGAATTAGCTGTATCTAAAACGGAACAATTATAAGCAATTGTAAACCCTGAGCTATATATATTGGCTATCAGTATATAAATTAAAAGCTTGATTTTAGCACTTTAAAAACAGTGACTACATCTCACAGTTCAATTATTTGTGCTGAAGTAGAGGGAAACACAGGAGAATAAACATGTGATCCAATCACATATACTTTTCCCCCATGTAAGGGTTATAGATATGCTTTATGGGATGCATAAATATTTACAGAAAAATATATTATCAATTTTACCTAAAAAGTTTGCTATTTAATAGACCAAATATCAATCAATATTCTGCAATAACCAATTTAATTGCTATTTGAAACAAGGAATAGAGGTCTCATAAGGTTTTTAAGATATTCTTTCCAACATACTTTCATGATTCTATCCTAAAATTCTTTATTAACACAACTGCTTCACAACAAGATGTTAAAACTTTACTGGGAGATGAAGAAAGATGAATCCACATTAATGTTTTTTGTTTTGTTTTGTTTTGTTTTTTGCTAAAGAATTGCTGTAGACTCATTGAGTAACAATAACTAACATTTGAGTGCAATTGATTACAATTGATAACAATTGATTATAGAAACTTCCTCTACTTTCTACTGTCTCTCATCAGCTAATTTGCATCCCCCTTGACAACATCTAAGGAAGGCTTATGTCCTCTTTTGGTGAGATTAAGGTGAGGTCTTACCCAATAAACGTATCCTGGAAGCTTTTGAAAATAATTTGAATTACACAAATCATCTCTTCTTTCTTGAATTTTCTATACCACATTTTCTAGGATATAACTGAGGCCCCAAATATTGAAAAAGATATTGCCTCTGAAACTTTTCTGGAGCAACAACTACTCCAAAATTTTTAAAGCTTGTGGTGTAAGAGCAAAGGTAGTTTAATTTCCTTTTAGAGGGATTAGATAATAAACATACACTGAAAAATTCAAAGTCCTAGCTTCTTGTACTGAAACAAAGATTTTTTTTAACATAATGTAAGGCTATTAGCCATTCCTAAAGGTAAAATTTTCTAATGATTACAAACTCACTAGAAGCAAACATTTTACAATTACCAGGGTGCAGAGGAAAAAAACAATCTTCTAAATACACAATAATTTTATATGAACTAAGCAAGACACATTGTAATGCCTCTATAAGTTCTATAGCCTCATCAACCTTTCACAAATCTTAAATTTAAATTTCATTTTGAACAACACATGGATAGATCTGTGATAATGCTGTTTTGTCTTAAACACAATTCCCCAAAGGCAAGGAGAAACTAGGCCACAAAAACTTCCATAGGCAGGGTTTGGGAAACAAAAGAAATGCCTCACAAACCTTCCTGATGCTGCTCTGAGCTTTGCATTAACTCAAATGTAAATATTTTTTAATCTGAGTATACTACCTGAGTCCAGACCCAAAGATTATACCTCCTGCAGTGAAGACAGATTCCAGGGGAGCAATTCTCTGTCTATGCCTCTAATTTTGAACAGATTTTCCTAGGATGATTCATATTTAAAACATTCCTTATCACCTCAGCGCTGTGAAAACATTGCTTATACATACTGTAGTCCCCTGCAAGGCAGCAAACATAGCTAAACTCTGATTGTCTGAGGGTCTCATTTTTGCACAAGGATGAATATATCCAGATAAGACTGCCTTTGCTTTGTATGGCCGGATGGTCACAGAGAGCTGCATTAGTGTTCTCATAAGACAATTGTGTAACAAAAGGAACCCTTTCTTGAGGGTCTCCGAAAATTCTGCTAGCTATTTTTAGTAGTATAAACTCCTTGAAACAGTTTATCAGGAGCCTGTTTGATACCAAATAAATTCTCACTGAGATCTCTTTTTTAACCTTGGGGATTAAACTTTGCTTCTACCACTGTATCCAATAAAGCTTGTTTTAAAGGGGCAACAGGCCCATACTGGCCACAGTTGTTCTCTAGAGTAACTAATGAAGATACCCAGTAACAACCTCTGAACTCCCCAGTCACACACATACACACACACACACATACACACACACACACACACACACACACACACACACACACACACACACACACACACACACACACACACACACACATGTCAACGCTCATATTTGTAAGTGTATGCACACAAATGGGAGGACTTGCAGAGACAAAGTATGGCTGACAGGAGCCTGATATAGCTGCCTCCTAAGAGGCTCTGACAGTGCCAGAATAATACAATAGTAGAGGCTCACAGCCATCCATTGGACTGAGCACAGGGTCCCCAAAGAAGAACATTTAACACCAGAGATCAAAAGATGGTGAAAGGCAAACTCAAGAATCTTACCAACAGAAACCAAAGCTACTTGGCTTTATCAGAACCTAGTACTCCCAACACAGCAAGTCCTGAATAACCCAAAACACTGGAAAAGCAAGATTTGGATCTAAAATCTTATCTGACTATGGTGATAGAGGAATTTAAGAAGGACAAGAATAACTCCCTTAAAGAAATACAAGAGAACACAGGTAAAGAGGTACAAGTCCTTAAAGAAGAAACAAACAAAAAAAATCCCTTAAAGAATTACAGGAGCTCAAGAGTAAACAAGTAGAAGCCCTTAATCAGGAAACACAAAAATCCCTTAAAGAATTACAGGAAAGCACAAGCAAATAGGTGAAGGAATTGAACAAAACCATCCAGAACCTAAAAATGGAAGTAGAAAAAGTTAAGAAATCACAGAGAGACAACTCTGGAGATTCAAATCTTAGGAAAGAAGTCAAGAAACATAGATGCAAGCGTCACCAACAGAATACAAGAAATAGAAGAGAGAATCCCAGGGGTAGAAGATAACAAAGAAAAAAACATTGACACAACACAAAGTAAAATACAAAATGCAAAAAGTTCCTAACGCAAAACATCCAGGAAAACACAATGAGACCAAACCTAAGGATAATAGGTATAGGAGAGAGTGAAGCCTCCCAACTTATAGGGCCAGCAAATGTCTTCAACAAAATTATAGAAGAAAACTTCCCTAACCTAAAGAAAGAGATACCCATGAACATACAAGAAGCCTATAGAACTCCAAATAGACTGGACTAGAAAAGAAATTCCTTCTGCACATAATAGTCAAAACACCAAATGCAAAAAACAAATAAAAAATACTAAAAGAAGTGAGGGAAAAAGTCAAGTAACATATAAAGGCAGACGTATCAGAATTACACCATACTTCTCGACAAAGACTATGAAAGCCAGAAGATCCTGCGTTGATGTCATACAGACCCTAAGAGAACACAAATGCCGATCCAACTACTATACCCAGCAAAACTCTCAATTATCATAGATGTAGAAACCAAAGTATTCCATGACAAAACCAAATTCACACAATATATTTCCATAAATCCAGACCTTCAAAGGGTAATAAATGGAAAATTCCAACACAAGGAGGGGAACTACATCCCTGAAAAAACAAAAATGTAATCTTTCAACAAAACTAAAAGAAGATAGTCACATGAACGGAATTCAAACTTGTAATGCCTGGTTTTGTGTGCCAACTTGACACAGGCTGGAGTTATTACAGAGAAGGGAACTTCAATTGGGGAAATGCCTCCATGAGATCCAGCTGTGGGGTAATTTCTCCATTAGTGATCAAGGGAGAACGGCCCTTGTAGATGGTGCCATCCCTGGGCTGGAAGGCTTAGGTTCTATAAGATAGCAGGCTGAGCAAGCCAGGGAAAGCAAGCCAGTAAAGAACATCCCTCCATGGCCTCTGCATCAGCTCCTGCTTCATGACCTGCTTCAGTTCCAGTCCTGACTTCCTTTGGTGATAAACAGCAATGTGGAAGTAAGCTGAATAAACCCTTTCCTCCCCAACTTGCTTATTAGTCATGATGTTTGTGCAGGAATAGAAACCCTGACTCAGACACAACTCTAAGGAAAAAAAATAGCAGGAAGCAACAATTTCTTTTACTTAATATCTATTAATATCAATGGACTCAGTTCCCCAATAAAAAGACATAGACTATCAGAATGGGTATGTAAACAGGACACAACATTTTGATCCATACAGGAAACCCACCTCAGTGATAAATCAACAATTACTTTTACTTAATATCTATTAATATCAATGGACTCAATTCCCCAATAAAAAGACATAGACTGGGAGTCGTGGGGCTTGTGGCTCCCGGCTGGCTGCTCAGGTCTCAGAAACTCCAATGGTCATCTTTTGATTTGTCAGATTCCCTCAGTTTGAGCATCCAGGTGGCTTCCAGGAAGATATAACAATCAGCAATTAGCGAACTAACTCGCCAGTAATGGACACTGATTTTGTGCTTCTTCACTTGGCACTAGGAACT
>NW_022196904.1:75636844-75664109 GCF_008632895.1 Mastomys coucha
ATAAAGAAAATATCTAAAATTAAAAAAAAAAAAGACATAGACTATCAGATTGGGTACATAAACAGGATGCAACATTTTGATCCATACAGGAAACCTACCTCAGTGACAGACAGTCACTACCTCAGAATAAAAGGATGGAAAACAATTTTCAAGCCAATGCTCCCAAGAAAAAAGCTGAAATAGCCATTCTAATATCTAATAAAATTGACTTTTACCCTAAAGTGATCAAAAAAGTTAAGGAAGGACACTTGATATACATCAAAGGTATGATCTACCAATATTAACTCTCATTTCTGAACCTCTATGCTCCAAATGCAAGGGCATCTACATTCATAAAAGAAAGTTTACTAAAGCTCAAAGCACACATGGCACTGAACATAATAATAGTGGGAGACTTCAACACCCTACTGTCTGCAATGGACAGATCATGGAGACAGAAACTAAACAAAAACACAAACAGTGAGACTAACAGAAGTTATGAAACAGATGGATTTAACAGATATCTATAGAACATTTTATTCTAAAACAAAAGGATATACCTTTTTCCTAGCACCTCATGGTACCTTCTCCAAAACTGACCATATAATTGGTCACAAATCATGCCTCAACAGATATAAGAAGATTGAAATAATTACTTGTATCCTATCAGATCAACATGTACTAAAGCTGTTCTCAATAACAACATAAACCATAGAATGTGCACATACACATGGAAGCTTAACAACACTCTACTCAATGATAACTTGGTCAAGGAAGAAATAAAGAAATTAAAGACTTTCTAGAGTGTAATGAAAGTGAAGCCACAACATACCCAAAGTTATGGGACACAATGAAAGCAGTCCTAAGAAGAAAATTAATAGCTTTAAGTGCCTCCAAAAAGAAACTTAAGAGAGCATACAATAGCAATTTGACAGCACATCTAAAAGCTCTAGAACAAAAAGAAGTAAATTCACCCAAAAGTAGTCAAAGTCAGGAAATAAGCAAACTCACTGCTGAAATCAATCAAATAGAAACAAAAAGAACTATACAAAGAATCAACCAAAACAGGAGCTGTTTTTTTTTTTTGAGAAAAATCAACAAAATACATAAATCCTTAGCCAGACTAACTAGAGGGCAGAGAGACAGTATCCTAAGTAACAAGATCAGAAATGAAAAGGGAGACATAACAACAGACACAGAGGAAATCCAAAAAATCATGAGCGCCTACTACAAAAGCCTATATTCAAAAAAACTGGAAAACCTGGATGGAATGGGCAATTTTCTAGTAAGATACCAGGTACCAAAGTTCAATCAAGATCTGATCAATAATCTAAACAGTCCAATATCTGCTAATGAAATGTAAACAGTCATTAATAGTCTCCCAACCAAACAAAGTTCAGGACCAGATGGGTTTAGTGCAGAGTTTTATCAGACCTTCAAAGAAGTCCTAATACTAATACTCCTCAAATAATTCCCCAAAATAGAAACAGAAACTACTCTACTCAATTCATTCTATGATGCCACAATTACTCTTATACTTCAACCACAAAAAGATCTAACAAAGAAAGAAAACTTCAGACCAATTTCCTTTATGAATATCTATGCAAAAATACTCAATAAAATTCTTGCAAATCAAATCAAAGAACACATCAAAACAATCATCCACTATGATCAAGTAGGCTTCATCCCAGGGATGCAAGGATGGTTCAATATATGGAAATACATCAATGCAATTCACTATATAAACAAACTCAAAGAAAAAAACAGATGATCATCTCATTAGATGCTGAAAAAGCATTGGACAAAATCCAGCATCCCTTTATGATAAAAGTCTTGGAAAGATCAGGAATTCAAGGCACATCTGTAAGCATAGTAAAAGCAATATACAGCAAACCAGTAGCCAAGATCAAACTAAATGGAGAGAAACTTGAAGTAATCCCACTAAAATCAGGGACAGATAAGGCTGCTCACTCTCTCCATACCTATTCAATATTGTACTTGAAGTCCTAGCCAGAGCAATTAAACAACAAAAGGAGATCAAAGGGATAAGAATTGGAAAGGAAGAAGTCAAATTATCACTATTTGCTGGTGATACGATAGTACACTGGGAAAGGAGATATCATATGATATGTAAATAAAGAAAATATCTAATAAAAATATCTAATAAAAAAAGAAATTAGAGAAACAACTCTTCACAAGGGCCACAAATAACATAAAATATCTTGGGGTAACTCTAACCAAACATGTGAAAGGCCTGTACCACAACAACTTCAAGTATCTCAAAATGAGAACATAGAAGATCTCAGAAAATCTAGAGATCTCCTATACTCATGGATTGACAGAATTAACATAGTAAAAATGGACATTCTACCAAAAGCAATCTACATATTCAATGCATTCCCCATTAAAATCCCAACACAATTCCTCAGAGACATGGAAAGAGCAATTCTCAAATAAATTTGATAGGCAAAAAACAAACAAACAAAAACCAAAACAGAATAGCAAAAACAATTATTAACAGTAAGAGACTGGCTGGGGGAAATCACCATCCCTGACCTCAATACAGAGCAATAGTGATAAAAAACTGTACACAGACAGATTCCATTGTTGATCAATGGACTAGAATTGAAGACACTGAAATAAAACCACACACTTAACAGTCACTTGATCTTTGACAAAGAATCCAAACATATACAAAGGAAAAAGAAAGCATCTCCAACCAATGACACTGGTCTACCTGGGTGTTGTTATGTAAAAAAATTAAAATAGACTCATATTTGTCACCTTGCACATAGCGCAAGTTAGATGGATCAAGGACATCAACATAAAACCAGAAACACTGAAACCAATAATAGAGAGTGCTGGAAGGAGCCTTGAACTTATTGGAACAGGGGGACATTTCCTAAACAGAACTCCAATGGCTCATGATCTAAGGTCAAGAATTGTTAAATTGGACCTCATGAAACTTCAAAGCTTTGTAAGCCAAAAGACATAACCAATAAAACAAATCAGCAACCTACAGATTGGGAAAAATTCTTTACTAACTTAGCATCTGATAGAGGGCTAATATCTAAAATGCATATGGAATTCAAGAAGCTAAGCAAAAAACCAACTCAATCAAAAAATGGGGTATAGAGCTAAACCAAGAATTCACAACAGAAGAATCTCGAATGGATAAGAAACACCTAAAGAAATATTCAATGTACTTAGTGATCAAAGAAATGCAAATCAAAACAATCCTGAGATCCCACCTTACACCAATCAGGATGGTTAAGTTCAAAACCTCAGGTGACAAAATATGTTGGCAAAGATGTGCAGAAAGAGGGACACTCCTCCATTGCTGGTAGGATTCAAAACTTGTACAGCCACTCTGGAAATCAATATGGAGTTTCCTCAGAAAATATGAAATAGGCCTACTTGAAGACCTAGTAATACCACTCTTGGGAATGTACCCAAAATTTCCCTACCATCCCACAGGAACACATGTTCCACTATGTTCATAGCAGCCTTGTATGTGATAGCCAGAAGCTGGAAACAACTTAGATGTTCCACAACAGAAGAATGGGTACAGAAATGGTTCATTTACACAATGGGATATTACTCAGCAATTAAGAAGGAGGACATCCTGAGTTTTGCAGGCAAATGGATGGAACTAGAAAATATCCTGAGTAAGGAAACTCAGACCAAAAAGGACATACATGGTATGTACTCACTAATAAGTGGATATTAGCCAAAATAAATAATAAAGTTCTGAATATCCATGATATAGTCCACAGCATTCAAAAAGGTCAACAAGCTGAAGAGCCCAAATGAGGATGCTTCAGTCCCTCTTCAGAGGGAGAAGAAAGCAACCACAAATGTGGAGGGAGGGTTTTGGGAGGGATAGATGATAGGGTGTGTGTGGAAAGGGGAACATGACTGGGTATTGGGTAGGGAAAAAGGACCAAAGTCTCTGAGGGCCAGCGGAAAGAATGGAAACAAGCAAACTCAGAAAGTAGGAGGTTGGAGGGAACCTCCAGAATGTACCAGAGACCTGGGAGGTGAGAGACTCTTGGGATTCGAAGAGAAGGACCTTAGATGAAATGCCCTACACTGGGGAGAGGGAACTTGTAGAACTCACCTCCAGCAGAAAGACATTGCATCAACTGGGCTTGCCATCCCACAGTCAAATCTCTGACCCATAATTGTTCTTGTCTGTAAGAAGTGCAGGGATGGAAATGGAGAGGATCTTGAGGAAAAGATGCTCCAGTGGCAGGCCCAAACTGTGATCCAGCTCAAGGGGAGGCCCCAAGACCTGACAGTATTATGGAGGCTATGGAGCAGTCACAAAAAGGGACCTAGCTTGACTGCCCTCTGAAAGACTCAACAAGCAGCTGAAAGAGTCAGAAGCATTTTTTTGTACCCAATCAACAAACAGAAGCTGCTCACCTCTGTGGTTGAATTGGGCTGGAGGATGCTGAGGAGAAGGGTAACCCTTTAGGAGGACCAGCAATCTCAATTAACCTGGACCCCTGAGACCTCCCAAACACTGGACTACCGACCAGGTAACATACACCAGCTGATTTGAGGCCCCCCAACACATATATAGCAGAGGAACCCAGATCTGTGTTCAATCAGAGATGATGTGCCTAACCCTCAAATGACTGAGACCACAGGGAGTTTAGAGGTCAGGTGGGGTGAGGGGTGGGGACTGCCTCAGGTAGCAGACTAGGTTACTCACATCAGGGTATCCTCTCCATATTCAAAACTCCAGATCCACTTCTCTTCATAACGCTCAAATCATTCCACTTCTCTTTCTTTCCCAGCTCTCCACTATATACAAACACATCATAGTAGTTCTTGCAGGTGAGCCACACTACTGGGAGGTCTGTGTTTGATGGTGGCAGGAGGGACTCTACTAAAATAATTTATAGTTTAGGTATGCTAATAAGTGTTTTATGGTACTTTGGTCTTCATTGGGCAGTGATTTTTATTGTTTTAAAAAGACAGATTTTGCATATTATTGAAAAAAAGGTACTTAAAAAAAAAGAATCAAAATGATGTCTCTCCTTCCAAAAACCATGTTACTTTACCAAATGGCATCATTGTTCTAAATCAATGTGTCCCAGTCAATGACAGAATAGCACATTCTTCAGCTGAAGTAAATAAGAAAGAAAATGGAAAACAGAAAAAGAATTCAAAATCAGTGAAGGTTTTACTAAAGTAATACTCAAACATAAAAAGCAACTCAAACAAAGTTTTGCGTTTTTAACATATACCATAGAATCATTCAACCTACATGCAAAAGGTATACATTGAGAATATTGCCTCACTTTAATAACATTGTCAAAAATCACAAAAGTTCTATTGGGATTTATTTGTATGAGCCCTCCATTACCTGCAAAACACTGAGGAATGAAATGTGCCATTCCTCCTTGGTGTACTTACCTTGGGGGTTCTGCTTTGTTATTTTCAACAAACATAATATTATCAGTTACATATGTCTAAATATTCCTTTTCAGCAAAGATGCACAGTGAGCACACTGCTCAGTAATCTTAAAGCAAATTAAAAACCTCCTTCTTGCAGCCTCTTTTACTTGGTAGCACTCCAGTCTTTCTTCTTTCTCAGTTGCTTTTTCCTGCAGTGGCCAGGTTACATGAAAATGTGACTTCAGGGATCTGCTCTAAGAATCATGATGACATCCTTGAGGCATTCAAATAGTTTCTTATAGGAATTCCCTTTGTTAAGGGTCAAAATGCTTGCCCCTGGGGACAGGAGAAGAGCAGAGATTCTTCATAGCATAGGAAATAAGAATGGTGTTCCAAATAACTCTATTAATTGCTACTGCTATTATCAGGGTCTTTAAATTATGGCTACAGAAATATTTCAGCCTCAACAATTTTTTTCTCTAAAACCCAAAAGCTTTAATTTATAAACTATAAATTAGAACAGTATAGAAAAGCCTTAACCTGTTGTCTAAGAAGTCCAAAACAAAAATAAAATGAATACTGGGTTGGTATCATAAAAATTAAAGTGTTTGATAGTGTTTGGTAGGGTAAAAGAAAAAAAGATATACTGCAGTAGAAAGTCTGGGCAGATGCATGAAAGTAATAGATAGTTGATAATTATGTTTCATGAGAAACATAAATTTCAACTTTCAACAAAATATGTTGATCCTTTAAATACTATTTTTTTGATGTTTAGCAACAAAACATTGCTGTATATATTTTGGGGGTAGATAATGAAACAATGATTTTTTTTTCATTTTTTGAAAAATTTGTTTCTGTCTGTTAATCATATACTATGATTATGACATCTTCGCCACACTTACTTTTCCATACTTCTTTTTTCCACATAGCTATTCTCTAGTATTCTGCCTTCTCCATCTAAGCATTATTTTTCTTTCTAAAGCTCACAAATTTGGGTGAACACATGATAAATGTATTTATCCCTCTGGCTTATTTTTCCACATATGTCTTCATCAGCTAGGGGAACAATAACATACTCAAATCCAATATGGTGAGCTCACAAATACACTAGACAACTAACTCTTGAGGCTTTACTTATAAGAGTATGGATTAATTAAAATAGTTGCATCACCAAATCATCCCAAACTAGAAAAAGTAAGAAACCTCATTAATGCTGTGTTATGAAGTCCCACATTTGATTAAGCGTTCATTGTCTGTGTACTTTGCCCAAGACTATGAGAAGCAAAGGATCAAAGGGCATCACGGATGGAATTTTAAATTATGATATTTGATTTTTCTGCCCCATTTCTACAAGAAAGTCTTAATAACCCAATTACCAATACCCTAGACCTAGAAGTCACTATATTCTATCAGAAATTTTTGTTGCCAAGAATAAATTTCTAAGCAAAATGCTCTCTTCAATACCTATATTCAAATCCAAATGTCACATTTCAGTTTTATGTGTTTATAAAAACATATTTACATCTTTCAATTCCTTTTCTTAATTTTTGCAGATTTATAAAAATTATGTCAAAATGGAAATTAGAAATCACACTCAAATATTAAAAATACAAGATATTTCAAAACTTCAAGAGTTTTTTCTCTGCTTCCATTTACCCAGGTTTATTACTAAGATGCTCATAATCTACTTTATATATGGCTGATAAAGCTCAAATTAAAAGAATAATTCCAATGTATAAACCATTCAATGCTTAATTTACAGGCATGCAAAATATCACAGTTTTGGACAGAGGAAATGTATATCAAGTTCAAGAACATCAATGAGACCAGGCATGAGTGTCTTGATTATATTCCTTTATTGTAGCCCTGGGAGGTCTTTGTAGCAGCTGTGAAGATAAACCCAAGTTACAACGAAGATTCTAGGACAATGGAGATGCCAACACAGTGAGATATTTGCCTAAGAATATTGTAGCTACAGTGTGAAGCCAGTCTAAGTGAGATCATATTTGCTACAAGTACTAGAAGTTGAGTCCTGGAACATCCATCGAGTTCTAAGGATGCCGCTGAAGTACTTCAGATCTAGGCATAGAGCTGACTAATTTGGTATTTTCTCTGTTTTGGTTTTGGGTTTTCTTTTTTCTTGTCTATTATTGTTTATCTCCTATTTCCAGCTTTGGAATGTGAATGGTTATTTTGAACCAAAGTTTATTGGCAATATTTTTTAATTTACAAGTATTCACATTTTAGAATGTTTTGAGATTCTGAAGAGAGTTTCTGGGCTTTGAAACATGTTAAAATTGTTGAGATTTGGGAGTTTTATAGATGGACTAAATGTATTTTCTATTTATATGACAATTGTACTGTAGCAGGATTCCAACCTTAGGACAACTATCTCCATGATATAAGTCACAATCAGGCCATAAAACTCAGTATGGAGGAACCACCAGTTGCCAATATAAAAACAAATACCTAATCTATCAAAGATCTTACTTCTGAGAATGTCTATAAATGTACTAACCATGTATTTTTGGCTTCTTTAGTTTTGCTTCTGGCTATCTGTTCTTGTTAACTAAAGTGTGTCCATCTAGAATATGGTATTTGTGCTTAAAAGATCACTCTCAATGGCTAAGGGCTACACTAGAATTCAGAATACCCAGTATAGTTTCTGAACTAATAAAGAATTTCTATTGGCTTAAATCTGTGTACAAGTACTTTTCTCTGGTGGATACCCCACAACATTTCTGGAAGCTGCATTGAAATCCCAAGAAAATGACCTCAAGGTATCTGGTCTCTCAGAACCACAGACAATGGGAAAGAATCCACTGATCTAGGGTCTTCAAGTAGGGCACAACCAAAGATGTTCCAGGACCCCTGGACTCGTTTTGATCAATAAATGACTATGCCTAATGCTTCAGAAGAATCTGAAACCTACTACCAAGGGAAAAAAAGTAGATTAGAATGTTGGCTATTCTGTCACCTCTGCGGATAAATTCTCACCAAACTACTTATCTGGGGTCCACAAAACATTCTGATTTGCTCAGTCCAAGGTATGATATGACACATCTAGATTGGACAAGCTAGCATGGGATGACTCAGCCTGATGCAAGAGAGCCTTTACCCATGCAGGGATCTGAAAGATTGCTCAACACCCCAAAGAACTTGGGGAAACTACCCTTACTTAGGTGTAACCTGCCAAGGAATGGATGTGAATGTTTGATAGTTTTTATATTTTCCAGATGTATAGAAGTAGTTACAACATGGACTGAAATCAAGTAGTAGCCTAAAATCTTCTTCCAGAAATGGTCTCCTTACTTGGCATCTCCCTACAATGGGGTCCAAAAATGGCCTGATGTTTATAGTCCAAACTTCTTGATTATTAACTAAAGATTTAGGCAAAGATATAAGTTTCATTGCTTACACAATTCTAAAAATTCTGGGGGAAAAAAACCTCTTATTATAGTCTAGTAACAGATAGATAGACCTCCTTCCTTTTTCTTTGCTTCATGCCTGGTGTGCTTCATATAGGGATGGATTTACTCACTATGAGATTATGATGGAAAGCCTTCTTCATTACTTTCATAGCTCTTAGACATGAATTTGGCAAAACTCTTCAATCATTTTTTTCTTATGTCAGTATAGGCCCTGCAGTCTTCCAAAAAGTCTGTGCATTGGACTATCCAAGAGACTCAGCCAACAACTTAGTTCATCACCAGTTTCCCCTTGTTTGAGCCAACAGAAACCAACTTGTGAAGGATCCTCCTAGGTACATAAAAAGATAGATATACCATTTTGTGAAATATTGTGTATTTTTAAAAATTTTGAGTGTGATTTCTAATTTACATTTTGACGTAATATGTATAAATATGCAAAAACTAAAGTAAGGTAATGAAAGACTTAAAAATGTTTTAATAAACTTAAGAAACTGAAAGGTGACATTTGGATTTGAATGTAGGTATTGAAGAGAGCATGTTGTCTCGGTCTCTATGTTGTGATAGTTAGTGGACACTCAAAGTCTTGCATCTTTATTTCAATCCTTTGAAATCAACTTTTACTTTTTCTTTTCTTTAGTTTTTAAAGAGTATGGTTAGTATTATGTTCTTTTTTTGATCTCTCATAGATTACTATATCATCTTGAAGAGAAGAGAGAATAAGAGATGGAATATCTGCTTCATTTGGGTTGTGACAACTACAGATGATTTTATCCTGAGCTCCGTACAGGTGTCCAACATATTACTTCATATGATGGAGATTCTCTGTATATTTCCTGCAGTGTTAAGTTATCTTTATTATCCTCTCCACAATTTCAGTTGAAGAAGGTGATATACTGTCTTGTCCTTCAGCCTGTGTCTAATGCTGAATTATAATTGGGTCCATTCTTACCAATTCTATGGAAATCATTACCTATCTAAATTACATCTGGGCATTTTCCCAAAATGGCTATGTTCCAAAAGTCTTTGTACTCAGGAGGACGCCAATGACTTAAATAAAAGAGAACAAGAGTAGTGACTTTTTAAAAGAAAAGCCTGGAATTTTACTAAAATGAAGACTTCTACATTCCATGATACATAGGAGTATTTGACCAACCTATCTGTAAGATTCTGAATATTTTAAAGTGGACAATGGAGAGCTTCATTCTCATTTTTAAGTGAAGAACAATGCCTGGGTAAGTGTACTGAGACAATGCTTGTTACCTTGACCTTCCCCTCTTATTTATTGGGCAATTCTCCAGCAACCTTATGCTTCAGTTTGAAAGATTTAAGAAGAAAAAAGAAAAGGAATTCCATTTACAAGAATGGAATATTTAGGAAAAAATACATTTCATAATTTTCACCTTTTTTTACACAAACAGTAATTTCTTTAAAAGAATGTGTAAAGACAAAGTCTATTACTTTAAGAGAATAGCAATCATAGAAAAATCTTGCTATTTTATTGTAGTTTCATTTTAAATGTGACACAAGTATCATGGAATATGGTATACTACATGGTCATACATAAATTATAAAAGTTGATCATTGTTCTTCTGTGACACTTGACTAACATTTTATACCTCCATATTTCTTTTCTTTATTCCGTAGTTATAAAATGTGCACAATGTTATATAAACAAATTCATTATTTATATTTTAAACGTATATCATATTATACAATATTAATATATTTATACATATTGCATACATAAAGTAGATACAAATTGCTTTGTATAAAATTATATAAACCAGCTTTCACAACATTTTAAACATTTATTTATTTGTGTACATTTCTAAAATAGTAATAAAAGTCTGTTTTTCTAGATTTCCTTTCCTATCTCCAAAATGTACCATATACCCTTCTCTCTCTTTCAATTTCATAACCTCTTTTTTCATTAATAGATATTTCACTCACACACACACACACACACACACACACTCTCTCTCTCTCCTAACACATATGTATGAATGTTTTTCTGGCATGGATGTGTGCATATCACATTTATGCAGTGCCCTTAGTTCACTATGTGCGTGCTGGAATCTGAACTCAGTTCCTCTGCATGACCAGTAAATGTCCCTAACCACTGAGCTAGCTCTCTAGCCTTTCCCCCAATGGCTGTAAAGATGTTTTTGGCTGGGGGCTGAACCATGAAGATTTTCCTTAGTGTATTTTGATATCTTATGTTAATAGAAATATATATTTAATATATGGAAATCATACACAGTTTCTTTATGAAGAGTTAAATGATACATAATCCACTAAGTATACAATACCATTCTAATAAATAGTGATAAAGAGGATGTTCATTTTTATTGAACTAACCTTTTAAAATTCTATTTTAATCATACACGGCTTTCAGCAGAAAATCAATAATATTTTTTAAAATTTTAAAATAAAAGTAATAAAATTTAAAGTAAATTGTTAAAAAACATTTATAAACTTTAACTTTACTATTCATAAGCATGAAATGATCACCTTTAAGAATGATTTAAAACCTTCCATCAGATTTTACCATAAGTTTGAAAATTACATTTATAGATGGAACGATACCTTGTTTTACATGTATCTATTTTTGGTTATAAGAAGTGATAGTAACAATGACACATAACTTATGTTTAGAAGGATTTTGAGAAAGACCTATGATAAGATAATGCATTGGTTACACAAAAGAAAGTGCTGCCCACTATTCTAAAGATTTCTCCATAGAAGCCCATGGCTAGGTGTCAGAATTTTATGCAGCCACTTTGAGTTTGGCTTATCCAAAAACAGATCTAGAACTGGGCATGCAATTGTGTCAAAGATTTTCAAAATGGTTTTCAGTATCTCTAAGTATATTTTTCTTTAAATATCAACATCAATCTTTAATCATTCAGGTCATTTCCTAGGCAATTCATTTAAGTATTTCCTAATTATTAAGACGTGAAATTAATCTACTTGTGAGGATTTATATCAATGTCATATTTATTAGTGTCAGTAAAAGTACCAAATTAATATTTGCAAAGGAAACTTATAACACCAGTATTTTTCATTTAGTCAAAGGAATGCCATGTGATACATATCTTAATTTGCTCAAGATCTTCCAAGTCATAAATCTAAAGGGAAAGGCAAAAAAATAGAAAAAGTGTTAGTATATTTTCTTCCTCCCAGAGAATTCATTCTTCATTCATTCATCATTTTTCCCCCATCATTTGCTACTATACATGATATTGACACATATATTTGTATATTTAATTTGTTCTTAATAGTTTAAATAAAAATGTTAAATGAACCTGTATTGGTACCAGTTCTAAAGTATGCACATGTCAATATCCATCATTAAAGGAAACAATCAGACCATCAGAATATAATAAATGTATTTAACATTTCTACGGGAGTTAAAATATGCCAGCTTGTTTCTATACATGGATATTTGCTTTTGCCAAGTAAAAACAGTAATATTGAATTTTATTCATTGTAACTGTTTTTTAAAGAGACATATTTAAAGTATTACATAAATTTCTAATCCCAAATAGCTATTCCTGAAAACATATATACAAAAAATATCCAGACTTTACAAGCTTAATAAGATTATATATGTGCATACACAAATAATTTATACATACAATAACCACTTGAAAATAAGGGCTATAGATATGAAGAGGAGTAGGATGGTATTTAAGGAGGCCTTTTGGAGGGAGAAATATAATTATAATGTAATCTAAAAACAAAAATTAACAAAGAAACAGCAACAACAACAAACCCCACAGAAGCCCAATAGGTTACTGCAGGTGCAATAATTTAATTTAATTTTTTTGTATGCATGCTCTGGAAAAAGTTCCCAATATTATGTTCAGTGCAGGTGATAAAAACAAGAGTCTCAATTTTGAGTTGTATCAAAGCTTAGGAGAACATTTTGCATTCCTAGTACAAACAATCCTTTTTATCGAAGATTTAAAACTTTATAAATGAACGGTATTGCATATTATACAAGGTTTTCTGGATTTTTTGAAAATGATATATTATTTTTATCTTCACATCTGTTAGCATGTCAAGATCATTGACTGCTTATAGTAAATTTTTCTTCAATGAAAGGATACATTTTATTTGATGCAGAATTTTGATATATTTAATGAACTAAATATAAGATCTATAAATATTTGTTTGATGTTTTAAAATTAATCACAGTTACTCACATTCATTCACTTTATTTTGGTGACATTTTCTTGATTTGGTATTTAGGTCTTTATAACATTATTAATATTACTTTATGAATGTTTAAAGTAATAGAAATAAAATTTTACTCAATTTTATTGAGTTTATTCTTGAAACCATGTAATCTCTAATTTTTTCAGGGTAATAAATTCTTAGCCAGTGTCTTTATTTGTTACTTATAGTCTCTAAAACTAATTTATTTTCCTACTGTTTGAAAAAAGGTAAGTCCATATAAGTTGTATAATTCTGGAAATCAATTCATATCTGATTATTGAACTTGTTGGCATGCATATATTAATCTTAGTTATTTATATTTCTGTGCTATCATTTTGATTATCCTTTCAATAAATTTAACTTAAAATATTATTCCTCAATTTCCCTTTTGTCCCTGTAGGCATTTCTATGTCTCCTCCCTCTAACCCCTAGTATATTTCCTTACTCTCAAATTGATGCTCTATATTTTTATTATTACATACACACACACACACACACACACACACACACACACACACACACATAAGCACAACCTGAAGAATCCATATACTTGGCTCCTCTGTGTTTTTATGATCTCAAGGAGTTTCATCTTGGAAGCAGCTTGTGCTCCTACTCTTAATAGTCATTAGTTGCTGTAACATTAATATCTTTTAATAATCCTATTTATATAACTTGTATATTTTTTACTATTTTATATTAGTTTATTGATATTACAACTTTTATAAAGTTTGATCTTTGCATTTCTTCTCTAACACTATTATTAATGGCACTTGTTTATTATTATTAACTGTCTTTTAGTGAGGAACTTGCTAACTACAATAATTGTCATACTGTACTTCTTTGAACTGATTGTTTTCTAAGTTGTTACTTGTTTCTTCTTTAATCTATCTTTAAAATGTAATTTATAGACATTTATGATTTTGTTATTTTACCACCAATTTCTAATTAATTTTAGTGTTGGAAAAGGAATATGGAGTAATTTGATTTGTCTTTTAACTTAAAGCTTATTTTGTCTTTACATATGATGTACCAGACTTGTTTCACTCAGTGTTATTTTCCAGGACCATTATGCTTTTTCAGAAGGACGAAAGATGGAATGCAGGCATCTTCACAGCTGGGGATTAGCAGGCTAAACAACTGAAGAATTTATTGCTGGAGAATACTTGGTGTGCATGTATCCTGATACTTTCCAGGATTTTTTTCATGTATTTCTCTTAGATTCTATTGGTATGTAGTGTTCACACTTATGACTTTTAAATTGAATTTTAGTAGGATTGAAGGCTGAATATGAAAATCTTTGAAATATTTTCACTGGGATATTTATTTAAAATCTGCCAGTTGCTTTTTATAATCAGATGCTCAGATGTTGAAAGCACAGATATCTATAATTTAAATTTTTTCCTTTTGGTGTCTTTTTATTTGGTAATGATGTTTCATTCTAGTAATGGCATTTTAACCTAAGTTCAGAACTGTCTTAGAATAATTTTAAAGGATTTCCCAAGCGCAGCAACATCATAAACCTGCTCAGGCTCTTAGTGGCCACTTATCTCAGCTGCAGTTGAATAATTCCTTTGTAGAAGTAGTACAACCTTCTCAAATACCTAGTGTAAAACCAATTTGTGATACTTTCTGCTTACTATATTGTCATTTATCTTCCAACATAATATTTATATTGGAAGTATATAAATAGAGTTTTTTAAATCTTTGCATAGATATTGAAAATTTACAATATTCACTCAGGTGACACTTTCTAAAAGTAGCTAGATCTCACTGCTCAATCCTGTGTGGATTAAGCACAATACCACCTTATACTTTGTACAAAAACTGGTGTTGCATAATCATCCTGACATGTCATTGTGGATCTTTGTGAAAGGATACACTCTGTAGGTAATATCTACTTTTCCTTTTGTGTAGCATAGTGCAGATATAAATAAAATGTGGTGGATGTTGCTTCCAGACCTGATCCCTAGTTTCTCTTGCCATACACTGCTGCTACAGGTGACTCAGAACATATCATCAGGTTTCTAAACACTTGAGAGGAAGTTCATTTACTGATAAAACTTGTATTCAGTATCTTTTGTATTAGGACTAGAGATGTATTAGATGATTTATTCTTTAATTTAGTTTTATATTTTAATTATACTGCTCACTTTACCATAACTCTCAACTAATTTGTGGGCATTTTAGATTGCGATCTTGATGGATATCTGTCAAATATAGTATAGTACATATATGATGATCTATTCAATAGATGCCATATGAATATGTCTATTTAGACTAATATTTTTGCTCTCTTTGCATTTGACAAAACGTTTTAATTCCATTTTAGATAAACTATTCCAGTCAGAATTACATTGCATAATATTCATAAGCTAAAATCTCTAACTAATGTTTTCTTTAACCTTTGTGAATTTCATTCCGTTAGAATTTTGAAGTTTACAAAATAAATTATCACATACATGGAACTCTTTCAAGGAAAAAGCATAACTGTCTCTATGTCATCACTTGCCACTGCTTTGTTACTTGCCTCTGTCTGTTTCAGAGCTTTTGCTCAACTCTTAAGTTGCTTTGCTTCCAGTTAATTTTGTCACACTTTATAACACTTATCATATATAAAATTTATACCATTAATGTTTTATAACATGTAGAATCAGTCATTAGTTGTTGCTGTGAGGATTTGATAAGAAGTGTTACCTTATTTCATTAACCTAAGGAAATTTACCTTTAATATCATTCAATTTGAACTCTTCACATTAATACCCCTATACCTGATCATAAATTTTAGAACTCGGTGTTTTTATCCCATACATTTTCAGGGAACCTGACAATTGATCACTACTAGGAAAACATGGTATGAGATTCTATACTGTAATTTAACAACAGCTACACTTGAGTCAAACTGTTAAAAACATAAAAGCTATTACATATTGTATTATGTTTAACTTCATGTTAAAAGTTGTCTTTGTTCTAGGATTCAACTAGCAAAGCAATATTCAGGTGTTGCTATGGAAATGTATGAATATACTATTCATATATCCAAACAATCAGCTTTGAGAAATTGGGATCATCATCTATAATATGAGTGGATTTCTAGAAATACCAAGGTTTCTCCAAAAAGAGAAAGTTCTCCCTCAAGCATGCTTCTAAGATTCACTCCTTTCCTCCACCCCTACCTGTATGGATACATATATATATGTATATATGAAATAATCACACAACATAAGTGCATTTAATTTGTAAATGCATATATGTTAATAAATATATAAACATTTTAAAAAGTATATTCCCCATGCTAAATGTCTCTGAGCATTCCTAACTGGTGCAGGTAGTTTATCTAGAAGAGGAACTTACCATATTATATAACTTTATATTAAACAACTTAATATTTATTAAGATAATAGTATTAATGTGACAGTAATTATTATGTAAATTAACTCTAAGTGCTTAACATGATACTATATGATTTGACATACAACTACACATATATGTGCATTAACAACTAAGCATAAAATAACATAGTCAAACCAAAATATAATACTTGATTTTTCAGACATAAAGGCCAGTTTTAGAGAACAAAATTAAATTTCAAGAAAAATGCTAGTGATTTTATCAATTAACTTAAGTTATTCTCAGTTGCTGCTTTTCCTTTTCAGATAAACCTGCACTTTGAGATGATATCCAACTCCACCCTGGTGACTGAGTTCCTGCTGGAAGATTTTGCTGAGACTTGGGAGCTCAGGCTCCTTCTCAGTGTACTGATCCTGCTGGTGTACCTGGGCAGCCTGTTAGGGAACCTTACCATCATCATTGCTACTACAGTTGACCAGACCCTGAACACACCCATGTACTTCTTCCTCAGGAATCTGTCCATCTTAGACATGGGATACATATCTGTGACTGTGCCTTATGCTTGTATCAACTCTCTCAGTGACCACAGGAACATTTCTGTGGCTGGGTGTGCATCACAGATCTTTTTGTTCTTATTTTGTGCAGCTGTAGAGATTCAGTTTCTCACTATCATGTCCCAGGACCGCTATGTGGCCATCTGTAAACCTCTCATGTACCCTATGATTATGAACCATCAATTCTGTGTTCAGATGACACTGGCTTCCCTTCTTACCTCTCTGATCCTTGCAAGTGTGCACACTTTCAAAACTTTCCAGCTGTCCTTCTGTCACTCTAATGTGGTCCCTCAGTTCTTCTGTGATATCCCCTCTTTGCTGAGGCTTTCTTGCTCTGACACCTTTAACAACAAACTCTTACTTCTTCTGACAGCCATTGGGCTCAGTGGTAGCTGCTTTACCTTCATTGCCATATCATATGTCCGCATATTATCAGCTGTGTTGAAGGTTCCTGTCAGAGGAGAGAGAGGGAAAGCCTTTTCCACCTGTGCCCCTCACATTATTGTGGTGTCTGTGTTTCTTAGTTCTGCTGCCTATGTGTACCTAAGACCTCAAGAAACCTCAGAAATAGTTGAAGATATGTCTCTTTCTGTATTTTATACCATTGTCCCTCCATTCTTAAATCCTGTTATCTATAGTCTTAGAAACAAACAGATAAAGGAAGCTGTGAAGAAAGTAATATTCAGATTTCTTTCATAGTTGAATAAAATAAAGAAAAAATATGGACACACAAATTGTACTGGCTAGTTTTGTGTGTCAACTTGACACAGGCTGGAGTTATCACAGAAGGGAGCTTCAGTTGGGGAAGTGCCTCCATGAGGTCCAGCTGTGGGGCATTTTCTCAATTAGTGATCAAGGGGTTAGGGCCCCTTGTGGGTGGTGCCATCCCTGGGCTGGAAGTCTTGGGTTCTATAAGAGAGCAGGCTGAGCAAGCCAGGAGAAGCAAGGCAGTAAGAAACATCTCTCCATGGCCTCTGCATCAGCTCCTGCTTCCTGACCTGCTTGAGTTCCAGTCCTGGCTTCCTCTGGTGATCAACAGCCATGTGGAAATAAGCCAAATAAACCCCTTCCTCCCCAACTTGTTTCTTGGTCATGATGTTGTGCAGGAATAGAAACTCTGACTACGACACACAAATACACACACACACATCAAACACTTTTAGACTATTTATTGGAGATATGTTTTTTACATTATATATACTATACTGCTTATAACCTCCCCTCCCTCTACTCATCCTCTCTCCTTGCTCTTCACCTGTCCTCCAAATATTATTCCCACATTCATATCCTCCCATATAGACATAATAAAAATTTTAAAAATATGATTAAAGAAATTAAGAAGAAGCCTTGACACTAAGTTATGTGTCAAGAACCTCTAATATTACCCTTGAGTTTGTTTTCTTTTGGCAATCTACTGCTGGGCATGCAGCCTACCATTAATTGCAATCTATTTACCTTGGAGGAAACTACATTTACCCTAAAAAGTTATTATCAATGCTGAGCAGTGGTGGCCTACACCCTTAATCCCAGCACTTGGGAGGCAGAGGAGGGCAGTTTTCTGAGTTTGAGGCGAGTGTGGTCTACAGAATGAGTTGCAGGACAGCCAGGGCTACACAGAGAAACCCTGTCTCGAAAAACAAACAAAGAAACAAAATTAGTGCTTATCAATTAGAGATTTTTTTTCTGGGTCAGAGATAGGGGCTTGTGTCCACTTCTCATTTTAACTCTAGGACCCCCTCTGGTAAGACCCATATATGCCCATGCATGCTGAATGCAGTTCTGGGCTTACATGTGCATAGATCATGTTAATTTAAAAACATTTGTTTTCTTAGTGTCCTCCACCATCTCTGGCTCAAATACTACTTCTGCTTCCTCTTGCACTATGCTTGCTGATTACATACTTCATGCAAGTATCCCCCATTTAAAGATGATTGTTCCAAGGTCTCTCAGTCTTTGCATAACATCTGGCTATGTGTCTTTATATCTGTGCTGCAAGAGAAAGTTTCTTTGATGAGGACAGAACAAGGTACTAATTTATGACTACAGTGGATTGTCATTAAGAGTCATTTTATTGTTAAGTTTTAAATTTAAATTTAATTTAAAACTTTTAGAAAAATAGCATTTGTTATCACCTTATGTCCTGGGGCAATCAAGTCTCAGGTTCACCACAGCAGTGGTGGGCATGGGTTCTGTCTCACGACATAAACATGAAGTCAAATCAGACATTGGTCTGTTACTCTCACAAACTTTATGTCACCATTGCACTAATGTATCTTGAAGGGAGGACACTATTTTAGATCAAAGAGTTTATTTCTGGGTTTATGTTTAAATTTCTGCTTTGGTAGTGTGCAAAATTCCATTATGTAAAAACTAGAGTAAATGTAGGATTTAAGGCATACTGTACTACCACCAGCTTGACATGTCTTTGTTCTGTAAAGAAGTATAGGTTTGTCTTCAGCAAAGGGCCTTGCTGTCAATGTTTGGAGAGCAATCCTTAGATGTAGCAGTACATTAATTGTTTTAGTTATCACCATGCAATTCCTTTATCAAACAATTCAGTTTAACATAACCATACTGGTACATAGGGCTTCATTTGATGATGGCCAACTGGCACTCTGTCTTCTCGATTATTTTGCAATTCCCTGTAGATTGTCATCATGTGTATTTATATTTAAAAACCTTCTACTTCATTAGGCTTCTATAATACTCTTCCAACAAACCCTTGGTGTGAGCTGTGTCTTCCTACATTCCCTTCTGCTTCTCCTTCTTCTCTCCTTCAACATTATTAATTCTCACATTTGGGGTCCTATATACCCCCAAAACAATTTATTCTATTTCAATTTTCTAATGATATCTATCTGTCCCTACCTATTCCCTTACTCTATAACAAATTTCTATGGTTCTGTGGATTGTAGATTGGTTATCATTGACTGAAAGACTAATATTCACAAATAAGTTAATACCATATTTGTCTGTCTGGGTCTGGGTTACTTGACTCAGGATTATTTTTTTCCTAGTTCCATCAGTATACCTGTGGAATTTCTTGAATTCAAGATTTTAACTTTTATTTATTGTTCTCTCATATAATACATCCCAACTGTCACCTCCTCTCCCTCCCCTCCTCCCAGTGTTTCCACCTCATCTCTCCTCCAAATCAACTGCTTCTCTCAATTTCCCATAAGAAAAGAGGAAGTGTCCCAGTGAAATCATGTGAACTTGGCATAACAAAATGTATCCTCATATAAAGGCTAGAAAATGTTTCCCAGTAAGAGGAAAAAGATTCTTCAAGCAGGAAAAAGACATAGAAATACCCTGACTCTGACTGCTAGAAGACATTTTTTTTAACAAATGATTAATATCCCATTATATAAATGTACCACATTTTCTTTCTTCTTTCTTTCTTTCTCTGTTGTAGGGTAAAGTGACATCCAGATATGTGTCCCAGAACAGTATAGCTGGATCTTGAGATAAATTTATTTCCATCTTCCTGAGGAAATGCTAAACTTATTTGCATAATATCTACAAATTTCCATATCAACCAGCCCCAGAATTGATTTGTATTACCTGAATAATGAAGTATACTGAACATTTATTTAAATATTTCTCAGCCATTTGAGCTTCCTTCTTAGAAGATTTTCTGATTAGAAGTGTACTTCATTTTTTACCTTGGTTATTTGTTTTCTTGATATCTAGTTTCTTGAGTTCTTTATATATTTTGAATACTACCTTTCTCTCTGATATGGAGTTTTTAAAAATATTTCCCCAGTGTCTAGGCTGCCACTTTTTTTATTTAGTTAGTTTTTATTAGATATTTTCTTTATTTGCATGTGATATGGTATCTCCTTTCCCAGTTTCCCCTCAGAAAAAATAAAATAAAATAAACAAAAAAAAAGCAAACAAAAAAACCCTTGTTCCCTTCCCCCCTTCCCCCTACTCACCGACCCACCCTCTCTCATTTCCTGGCCTTTGCATTCCCCTATACTGGGACATAGAACCTTCACAAGGCCAAGAGACTCTCTCCTCCCATTGATGACCGACTTGGCCATCCTCTGCTACCTATGCTGCTGGAGCCATGATTCGCCCCATATGTACTCTTTAGTTGATGGTTTAGTCCCTGGGAGCTCTGAGGGTACTAGTTAGTTCATATTGTTGTTTGTCCTAAGGGGCTGCAAACCTGTGGGTTTCTTCCCCCTTTGCTTGACAGCGATTTGGAATCTGAAAGCAGTCCAGACATGCTGGATGCTGGAGCTGGCCACCTGCAATGAGGAACACTGACTGCAGCTCCTGAGATCAAAGACTGACAGGTCTCATGTTTATGTTAAAAGCTTGTCAGACTTTCCTTTCAAGATCCTCCTCCGGTCTGGTGTTTATGGTTATATTGGATTACCTCGTGTTTATATTAGATGGGCTGCTTTCGATTTCTCCTGGATCTCATTCCTGAGTGTGGTTATTTAAACTCAGTGATCCTCTAACTAAATGGACATCTCGATACAGCTACCTGGTGTCCGTGTCTTCTTTCTCTCTTACCTGCTTGTGTTCACAGGTACTCAATAATCTCCAGCCCGAGAGCATCCAACGGAGTGAGGGGTCCGTTGGACGGACTCCTACACAAACCCTTCAGCTCCTTGGGTCCTTTCTCTAGCTTCTTCATTGGGGACCCTGTACTCAGCCCAAGGACTGGCTGTGAGCCTCTATTTTTGTATTAGTTGGGTAGTGTCAGGCAAGGCTGCCACTTTAAAAGATGCTTTCCTTTGGTATGCAAATACTTCTCAGTTTCAAAAAGCTTCTTTTTTTAAAAAAAACTTTGAATCTTTGTGAATTTCACGGTATTCACTCCAGTCTCACTCATTTCCCCATCACTTCAACCTGGCCTTTATTCTTGTAATTTATTCCCCAAAATAGCACAAATGTGTATGTCTGTGTGTCTGTGTAAAAATCCAATCATGGAAGCTGAAGCATGTCACAGTGTGTCCCAAACCACATCCCTTTATTCATACATCTTCACCTGTAAATGTTCATTGTAAAGATTTATTAGTCTAGTTGAAAATCTCTGGCTTCAATGACATCATCAATAGTTCATCCTCACTAAGACTCCTTTTGGTTTTCCTATTGTTACCCTACGTCATGAAGAACCTCTAGCTTTGGATCAGCAGGTTTGGCACTTTCCCAATCAATCACAGGTGATACAGATTTAGTGGTGGTTGAGTTCAGAGCCTTGGATCTGGTCCTGGTCAGTGAGCTGCCTCTTCCTTTCTGTACCATGAGAGCAAGCACTCCAGCACTGCTCCAGTTAGGCCATCCTCTGCTGCCATCAGAGTGAGGCATCACCAGCACTTCTGCTCTCATGCCCTCAGGAACATTTTATCTGTAAGCAGACACACCTTCAGAGCAAGCTGCATTGTGTACAGGGCCTATTCTCCCAAATGTGGCAGCCTCTAAGGGGTAAAGCATCTTACCTGTTCTGATAACCTTAAAGCTGGTTCATCTGTGCCTTTGCCATCAAATCCAGCTCCACTGTGATGCCTAGGTGAAGTAGAGGGCTCTCTCTCTCAAGTGCTACAGCCAATGAGGGGGCAGGGCTAGCTCTCAGGCTCTCATGCCCTCAGAGACTGCTCTCCCAACTATGACAGGTGGCAAATGGGGAATGGGGAACAGCATCATCTTCACATCCAGGCTACCTCACCACAGGAGAATAGAAGCTATCACCCTCATGAGTGACTCATCATGGACTAGCCAACAGTGCCATTTTCTGTAGCACATTTTGAAGTCATCAATGGTGATAACTCTTGCATCTGTTTTATTATTAAGGGTTATTTTAACTATCCTGACTTTGCTTTGTTTGGGTTGTACTTATGTGTATGGGGTGTGAGTGTGTATTTCTTTGTGTGTGTTTCCATATTAAGCTGAAAAATGTTCTTTCAACATCTGTAAAGAGTTGTGTTAGAATTTTGATGGTAATTGCACTGTAGATAGCTTTTGGTAGGATGGTCATTTTTACTATGTTAAATCTACCCATCTATAAGCATGAGAGATCTTTCCATCTTCTGATATATCATTTACTTTCTTTCATCAACATTTATGTTAGCTATGGCCATCCTCTGCTACATATGAATTTGGAGCCATGGATCCTTCCAGGTATACTCCTTGGTTGGTGGTCTAGATAGGTTGCTTGATTTAAGTCTGATGCTTAGCTCCAAGCCTTTGCACCTGCATTGGTCAGTTGCTGGCTGGACCTCTCAAATAACCACCACACTAGGTTCCTGTGAGCAAGTACCTCTTGACCACTGCAACAGTGTTGGGTTTGGTGTCTGCAGACTTGATATATGCCCAGGTGGGGCTGTTCCTCAGTTGGCCCTTCCTTCAGTCTCTGCTCCATTTTTTCTCCCTGTTCTTCCTTTGAACAGGAACATTTCTGGGTTAAAAAACTTTGAGATGGGTGGGTTGCCCCATCCCTCGACCAGGGCCCATGTCTATCTACTGGAGGTGGTCTCCACAGGTTCTATCTCCTGAATTACTGCTATAGTCAATCCTTTCGGGTCCTAGGAGCCTCATGTTTCTCTGGTGTCTGGGACACTCAAGTGTCTATTCCCAGTTCCTCATCTCCCCTGCTACCTATTTTTGTTCAATTTCTTGACCCTCTGGTGTTCCTTCCTTCTATGCTCCATATGGTCTGTAGGTTGTATAATGGACATTGTGAGCTTTTGGGATAGTATCCACTTATTACCTAGTACATACCTTGTGTGTTCTTTTGTGTGTGGGTTACCTCAATCAGGATGATATTTTCTAGCTCTATCCATTTGCCTGTGAATTTCTTGAAGTCATTGTTTTGAATCACTGCATATACTCCATTGTGTATATGTACCACATTTTCTGTATCCATTCTTCAGTTGAGGGACATCTGGGTTCTTTCCAGCTTCTGGCTATTATAAGTAAGGCTGCTATGAACATAATGGAACATGTGTCCTTGTTATATGATGGGGCATCTTTTACCCCATGATATTCTAAATTACTTGAGGATACTGTGAAGATGTCGTGTCCTTGGTTTGTTTCTCAGTCTGTTTGCTGCCTTTATAGAGAAAGACTACTGATTTTTGTGAGATAATTGTGTACCCAGCTACTGTACTGAAGTGCATATGGGCTAGAGGAGCTTTCCAGTGGAAATCTTAGGGTCACTTATGTATACTATCATACCATTTGCAAATAAAAATGATTAATTATTCCTTTCCAATTTCTGTACACTTTATCTCCTTCAGTAGTCTTATTGATCTGGGTAAGACTTCAAGTATTAAATTAAATAAGAATGATAAGAGTGGACAACATTTTCGTATTCCTGATTTTGAAATTGCTTTTGGTTTATCTTCCTTTAATTTGATATTGGTTATGGACTTGAAAACTACCCTTAGTATGTTACATTATGTTCTCGTATCTACAATTTTTAGCATGAAGGATTTTGTCAAAAACCATTTCTATTTTTAATATCATGATCATGTGGGTTTTGTCTTACAATGATTATGTGATAGATTTTACTTGTTGATTTACATATGTTAAAGCATCCCTGCACCTCTGGTATGAAGCATATTTGATTATGATGGATGATCTTTTTTATGTAGTCGCAGATTCCATTTGCAAGTATTTTATTGAGAATTTTTGCATCTGTGTTCATAAGAGTAATTGGTCTGTAATTCTCTTTCTTTGTTGAGTCTTTATGTAGTTTAGGTATCAGATATACTCTGTCCTTATAAAACAAATTTAGAACTGATATGTTTATATTGCTTATCTGATCTTGATTTAACTCAAGTAATTAGATTTTTCAGTTTGGTGAAATACATGTTTATAAAGTATGTCCTTAAAATTCTCAGGAATTCCTTAATGTCGTATGTTATGCCCTGCTTTTCATTTATAATTGTGTGAATTTGGACATTCTCTTCCTGACTTTTAATTTGTGTTTTAAGGAAAGTTTGTTAATTTTATTGATTGTCTCAATAAATGATCCCTTTAATTGATTATTTGTATTGTTTTATCCTATTTCTATTTAATTTTCAGCACCAGATTGGACTGTTTCATTTTTTTTTTATTTTTGTTATAGAGCTTTCAAATGTGGCATTAAGTCACTAGTACTGGCATATATATATATGTATATATATATACACACATATATATATATATATGCATACATATATATACAAATATATGCTTATAGATACACATACTTTTATATCAGTACATATATCAATACATACAAATATATATCAAAATATATATCAATACATATATCAACATGATATATATCACCTTGCCATTAACTTTCTTAAATAGAAAAAGTGATGAAAATGAAAATTAAAAAAAAAAAAAACAAAACCAAAAAAAACATGGAGTGTCTTTGTATTGGCCAACTACTTCTAAGCTTGGGGCATGCCTTGGATAATTGTAGATATACCCTTTAACAGTCCATTAAAGAAGTATGCTTTTCCATTTCCTAGAAGGTATCAATTGCAAATACCTCCTTATTTAGAAGTTTAACTTCTTCCCCTCTTTAACTCTATGATCCATTTGCCTTGAACATGTGCAGGCCTTTTATATTTTGTCAAGATATGACATTTTTGTCTTATTGGTCTTTGTTTATTGTTTTGATTTTTGGTTTAGGGTTTTCTTTTTCTTTTTTTCTTTTTCAGATAGAATATGCATAAAGTTGGATAGGCAGGAAGGTGACAGGATTCTGAGAGGATATAGATTGTCAGTATAGTGAACACTCCTTATGCCTTCTTTATATCTAAAAGTTCCTTTCCTTTCCTAGTTTCAACAATTCAAATTATTAATGCTGATATAACTTGTCATTCTTTCTGATGTTTCTGCTTCCTAGTCACACTATGTGATTCTTTTCTTTTGTTCAACTCTGAGTAAATGTGACATGTACTCATGTCAATGTAGTTTCACAAAATAATATGGTAAACTACAAAACTCACTCAAAGGAAAATAGAAAAGATGACACTGAAAAATATATAATTACATATGTATTCAAGATATGTAATGAATACAGCCATATGTGGAGAATTCTATATAAAAAAGTAAATGATACACAGAAAATTCAAGACCATAATTATATTTGATATAAATGATACAATTGTTTAGAAGTACATGGTTATTAGAACTACAAATTAATTATTAGTTGTACATTTATATTTTATACAGTTTTCATAAAATGATATTTTTCTTAAGTCTAATTAATTAGATTTTATAATACAGAGTGCTGAGATTTACAAGATATAAGACTAGATTATAACTTGTCAGCTAGTGTGACTAACATGATCTTCTCAGCCTTTGGTGGTCAGAGAGTATTTAGTCCCCCATGTGGAGCAGACTTGTGAACTATTCCAGCTCTGTTCCATAAAGAAATGATGCTTGTTTCCATTGAAATGACAGATGAGATCTGGGAAGTCTGTATTAGATTTTTGGTAATTATTTGTTACTGCCAAATGTGTCATTTTATTAGACTGTTCACTTAAGTTTCAATACTTACTTGAATTTTAGATTTTAGAAATACATGCTGAAATTATAAAAAGAAATTATCCACTTTTGGTTTTTGATATACAAAAAATATGAATATATATATATATGTATATATATATACATACATATATATATATATATATATATATATATATATATATATATATATATATATATATATATATGCTCCATAGTTCCATAGGATTCTCTAGAATGTATTTAAGCTATTTTCCTCAAAGTCCCAGCCGCAGCTTGCACTGTAAAGGCTGCAATAGAAATCTGTCTTTTCACTTCTCTCCAGGCTTTAGAAGTGTTGACTTTGCTATTAATATCAAAAAGAGCATCATAGATCCCAGGGAATGATTCTCCTGCATACTTGTTGTGGCTGCTTGGAGCATAGATGATATGCCTGTTGATGAAACATATCCTTGTCCATTAATCGCACAAGCAACATAAAGAGAACAAAGGCATTATACATAAAAGTCACACTCCAGATTTTCTGGCTCGAAAAAGAGAGATCTCAGGAGTGCAGGTTAGTTGAGACTGCTGGTCTTCTTATAAGGCTGCTCTCCTTAAATTCTTTCACTAATTCAACCACAGCAGTCACTGACTACAGTCCCATTGGTTGGATGTAAGTATCTGCATAGGTCTTTGTCAGGTGATTGTTAGGCCCCTTGGAGGGCAGCCATGCTAGTCTCCTCTCTGTAAGTACACCATGGTATCAGTAACTACTGTTAGACCTAGTGTTAGCCTCCACTTGGGCCTGTCTCTGGACTGCCATTCCTTCAGTCTCTTCTCCACTTTTGTCCCTTGAAT
>NW_022196904.1:75665166-75694830 GCF_008632895.1 Mastomys coucha
ATTCAAGGGACAAAAGTGGAGAAGAGACTGAAGGAATGGCAGTCCAGAGACAGGCCCAAGTGGAGGCTCCAAGGCCTAACAGTAGTTACTGATACCATGGTGTACTTACAGAGAGGAGACTAGCATGGCTGCCCTCCAAGGGGCCCAACAAGCAGCTGACAAAGACCTATGTAGATACTTACACCCAACCAATGGGACTGTAGTCAGTGACTGCTGTGGTTGAATTAGTAAAAGGCTGGAAGAAGTTGAGGAGAGCAACCCTATAGGAAAACCAGCAGTCTCAACTAACCTGGACTCCTAAGATCTCTTGGACACTGAACCACCAAAGGAAACCTGGCGGGATCAGGTGGTGTGGGGTGGAGGGATTGGAGAGGTCTGACATACTTTTGGAGACTGGGGAGGAGGTGTGGAATTAGGAACTACTGAAGTGTGGACCAGGAGAAGGATAATGACTGGACTGAATAAAGAATATTAAAGGTAATTTTTTTTAAAAAATTGCCAAATTAAATGTCTTTAAAAGGCAGGAAAGGGTTGGGGGTTATACCAAGCACTTTAATATATTATTTTCTGAGTTCTGCCTCATTCAAGTTTATAAAGCCTAGCCCAGTAGTGTCAACATTCCTAATGCAGACACCATTTAATAAACTATCTCGTGTTGTTGTGAACCACAACCATAAAATTATTTTATGGCTACATCATAACTGTAACTTTTTAGTGATCTGAATCATAATGTAAAAATATGATATGCAGGATATCTGATATGTGACATGAGTGAAATAGTCTTTTGATCCCTAAAGGAGTCACTGACCTACAGGTTGAAAACCCCTAGCCTAACATCATTAAAGCAGGTTTTTTATATTCTTTATTAAAATAAAACACAGAGATCCTTGGCACAGTTTCTAGGAGAGTCTTTGTACTTCACTGAAACAAGTGGAACATCTACTCTTTATTTTTCTAGTCATATTAACTCTCAACAAATGGGGATCAATAATGTCTTCTTACCTTATTTTTGGGCTTTATCTCCAAATTCTCCTACATTCCACTAACTTGTTCCAAAGACTATGAGTCACAGTGAGATTATCACAGCAACAATCCCCTATCAGCACAAGTTTCCTGTTTTACTTTTTTCTTGATGTGACAGAATACCTCCCAAAATCAACATAAGGAAGGAGGGCTATTTTTCTCTCACAATTTAATGGTACAGATTACTATGGTAGAAGAGGCATGGTAACAGAAGTGTTAGGAAGCTAAGCATTTTGCATTCACAGTCAGACAGCAGAGAGATGAAGGCTGGGGATCCAGTCCCAGGGGTCATACCATAATCCTATCTCCACCAAGTGTGTGAGACCCTAATTTTGTTAAAAATGTTAGTTAAAAATAAATGTTCTCACACACAGAGGTTTGTCTCTTATTGATTCTAAATGTCATCAAGTTGACTATAAGATTAACCATCATAGTTGCCAACAATTCAAATGATTTGGAGAAAAAAGAATAAGGCTGTAGGTATCACAAAACTTGATTTCAAGGCACACTATAGGGCCTGGTACACACACACACACACACACACACACACACACACACACACATATGTATATATATACATATATATGCATATATATATATATATATATATATATATATATATATATGAGCCAAAACAACTCATGGGTACATGAAAATAGAAGAGATGACCTAGAATTAGATCTTCACATTTACAAATATGTCAAAAAATTCTCACTGATGAAAAAAAAATGCCTCTTCAAAAGTGGTTCTGGGTAAACCAGACAAATGAATACAATTGCATCCCTATCTCTCCATGTAGAGTAATCAATTACATAATAAATAAAAGAGCATATAACTTAAAACTCTAATAATGCTTTAGAAAATATAGAGAGAACATTTCAAGATGTAGATGTTGATATAGTTAAGAAATTTTGGAAAAGGATTACAATTGCTAACAAATAGTGCCAAGAATCATCAAAAGTGATTTCATAAAATTTTAAAAGTTCTGGGAAGCAAAGAGAACAATCAAATGAAGAGAATACCAACAAAATTTGAGAAATATCTTTACTAATTAAACATCTGCCAGAGCACTGAAATCAAGAATATACAAATAACATATTTGTTAAATATCCAAACCCTGGCAGACAAAATAAACATACACTTCTCAAACGATGAACAACAAATATCCAATAAACATAAAAAGTGTTCAACATATTAATAATTGGGGAAATTTAAATAAAATACAGCTTGGGATTTCTTCTCTCTCCAGTAACTAACAAATAAGAACAAATGCTGGTAAGGATGTGTGGAGATGAGGAAACATATCCAGTAATAGTTGGGGTGCATTTAGTCTACTTACATGTGCATCAATATGAAGGTACCTCAAGAAATCTATGAAGAGATCTACCATATGACTCAGCTATACCACTTCTGAATTCATGTCTGAAGAACTCTCTACATATGACAGAGATAACTGCTTAATTCTGCTTATTGTAGCACTATTCATTGAAGACATGTTACAAAACTACCCTAGATATCAGTCAATGAATTAATGGAAATGAAGTTGGTATATATGAACAATGTAATTTTATTCAGTCACAAAGGAGAATGAAATTATGCTGTTTGCTAAAAAAATGAGTGCAACTAGATATCATCATACTGAATAAAATAAGCAATACACAGAAGAACAAATACAGGTTGTCTCTAAATTGTATTTCCTAGAATCCTGTAAGATGGGACACTGGAGGAAAGCAGGAGGGTAGTAGGACTGGGACAGGGACAACATACTGAGGGTTGTGAATGAATCTGGGATGAAGGACAAACTATATGTTATGTCCTAAATGAAATGTTTATGTAGAACATAATTCTATATAAGTCTACATAATTCTACATAAAATCTATGTACAGTGAATTTGTATCACTAAAATAGTTTGAATATTAAAAATAAACATACTATAATATTTTTTATATATTGTAAAACAGCTTTAAACTGATATTAGACTATAGAATCATCTTTTCTTACCTGTAGAAAGGCCTCCCTGGTAAGCCTAAAGGATCAATGAATGCACGTTCCAGATACATCAACTGGTCATTTATAATTCTCAGTAATATGGGGCTAAAAGTGAAATTAATAAAGTTAAACCTTCATGAAGATATAAATACTGCCTTGCATACTAAAAGGTTACAACAAAATAAAGATCCTTGGTGCATTTTAAAACATTATACCATGCAAATTAAGAACATCAGTAACAATATAGAACCTGAACAGGTTGTATTTATATATTTAGAAATATTTGTAACAACAATTAGTGATAAAATGAGGTCATGACCAAAGGTATCCAGTAGGTACCCAAGTAGGACTTCCTATCTAAGAGGTAAAAGCAAAAGATAGTGGAGGAGGGTCCTTGTAAGGGGGAGGAAAGGGAATTGGCAGGCTGTTTGGTAAGTAGAGTGAATGAATAAACTCATGGTGAAGAAAGACTATCAGTGATATTATAGGTATATATAATGTTGAATAAGTTGTACTTATTAATTTAGAAATATTATAACAACTATAGTGAAAACTGAGGTCCTGATTTCTAAAAAAGGGCAAAGAAGATATGGAAAGTTTGAAGGGAGGTAAAGATAGAGATGATGTAATTATATTATAATCTCAAAAACTAAAGTAATAAATTAAAAACAAATATCAACATGTATACTTGCCATATGCCATCAATCCCATAAAATACTATTCTACTAAAACATAAACTATAAAGCAGTAACATGATGGTGGGAAAATGTGATACTAACTTTAATGCATACAGAAATGAGACTTAATCATCCTATGTTTGAAATTACTCTTAAGATTAGAGCTCCTCATCAAAACTAAAATGAGAAATGCTATTAATTTCTATTAAGTTTTTGCAAACTACAAATATTTAACAGATGACACTGTATAATATTCTTTCTACTAAAGAATAATTTGTCAACTATATCGTCCTTACTTTCTATTTTTATTAGCATTGAAATATCATGCACCAAACACTCTTAAAGATTTCAAGTTCCTAAGGGCCATATGTTGTTAGGGTGGATGTTGTAATTGTAAATAAAAATGAATCAGTGCAACTAAAAACTACCAACAAGCCCTGTGTAGCTCAACTGAATTTAGTAATACAAGTATGCCATGATACAGTTAGTGAAAATTATCACTCTAATAGTTATTTTATCCATTAGATTATACAATGTATTTTCATTTTATATTATTTTAATGACAATAATAGTAAAGTATCCCTTACCCTTATGAATGTTTTTATAGTAAGTTTTAAATTTAGAGCAGCCCTGCACATTATACAAGATTATAACTTCATTTTTCAAAATAAGCATCAGTTTGCCAGTTTATACTTTTGCAATGAACATCAGTAGAGGAAGGCAATGTCATCTAGTTGCAATTCATGTCAGAAATAAAATCTGAGTGAAAGGCAATACTGAACAGGATGCATGAGAGTGAAGATGGAAACAGGATCAATATTGTAAAATTTTAAAATTCTTCTTATGGTATGGTTTTACACAGAATTAATCCCATTAATTCAGAAGTTCTACAAATATTGACTTGACAGTATTTATTATTATTCTTATTTTTTAGAATTTTTAGTAGAGGTGGATAGGATGGTATGTGTGTTGACAAAATAACATCAAGTAGAAGTTGAGAAGCACCCTACAAGAGGAAAGAAATCCAGATAGACAATGATGCACAGAGAGCAAAAAAGTAGCAAGAGCCCAACTAATACAGAAGTAGAGGCTCACAGCCATCCATTGGACTGAGCACAGGTCCCCAATGAAGGAGCTAGAGAAAGGACCCAAGGAGCTGAAGGGGTTTGCAGCCCTATAGAAGGAACAACATGAACAATATGAGGAAACCATTACTGTTAGAGCTCCCAGGGATTAAACCACCAACCAAAGAGTACACATGTAGGGACTCATGGCTCCAGCTGCATATGTAGCATAGTATGGTCTAGTTGATCATCAATGGAAGGAGAGGCCCTTGGTCCTGTAAAAGGCTCTATTCCCATTGTAGGGGAATGCTAGGGCCAGGAAGTGGGAAAGTGTGGATTGGTGAGCAGGGGGAAGGAGGAGGGAATAGGTTTTTTTTTTTTTTTTTCGGAGGGGAAACCAAGAAGGGGATATCATTTGAAGTGTAAATAAAGAAAATATATAATAAAAATTTAAATTAAATGAATAAATAAATAAATTAATTAATTAAATATTAAGAAGTCTGGAACCAAATCTGTGCGAATACATCCTTTTGCCTGGCAGGAAGGGGTTTGTCTAATGTAACCCACTTAATGACCTTAGAGTGGGAGATTATTCCAGAAGTGTGCAACAGATCCCCAAATCCTGTGGGAAAAGTAGAAAGTGGAAAGAAAAAAGAGAAAAAGGAAAAGAAAATTAGCAAGTGAAACCAAAACATATTTGAGCCAACACTAAAGCTGCTAAGTTGCATCCCATAGTCTGGCAGGAGGAAGGCACTGTCATTTAGTTGCAATTCATGTCAGAAATAAAATCTGAGTGAAAGGCAATACTGAACAGGATGCATGAGAGTGAAGATGGAAATATAAAACAATTTCCAAGATATTTCAGCAATGCAAATGTGAATTAGTGATATTTAACATATATATTCACATATTTAATTATATTTAATTACATATTTTTATTGATTGAGTGATTGATTTAGGACATACTTGCTTTTGTCTAACTCTTGCAGTCTCTGACTGAACTTGGATGCAACATCTGTAAAATTATTGACTGCAGAAAACAGTGAATCTGAAACAGAAATCCAAGTTATCAAAAGCTTCAAAAACATGGTTTCTAAAGCAGGGAAGGTGGCAATGCCTGCAGTCTCATCACTTTGGAAGGCAAAACAGGAGGATCACTCCAGCCCAGGAGTTTAATACCGGCCAGTGTAAGATTTGCAAGCTCATTTCAGTAAAAAAAAAAAACAAAGCCTCATAGTTTTTAATGGTCTCTATACAGATAACGATGTGGAAACAATATAGAAAACTATTTTATGAAGTAATTGTATATTTTAAGCATCTATGTAATTAAGAACAGATCTCAAGAGAAAATAATATTTGATATAATACAAAAGAAATAACAATGAGAAATTATTAGAAACACAGGAGTCAACTTCATCCTTTTTTTTTTCTTTTTTGGTTTTTTGAGACAAGGTTTCTCTATGTAGCCCTGGCTGTCCTGGAACTCACTGTGTAGACCAGGATGGCCACAAACTCAGAAATCTACCTGCTTCTGCCTCACAAGTGCTGGGATTAAAGGTTTGAGTCACCACTGCCTGGCAGGAGTAAATGTGAAAGGTAAATTTTAACATACCAAATGATATCATGTAAGCCTTCATCTCTTGTGGATGCTTCAATGAAATATTGTAGATAGCTTCAGCATGCTTCTTCAGAGCTACAGCATAACTCTGACAGTCAAAGGGAAGCACCATAGAATTGGCCAATTCAAATACCATTGCTCCTCGAACCTGGGCCACAGTGAGGTGATATTTAAAGGTTGGATCATAAAATTTTTCTACCAGCTCATATGTTTCATAGACACTGTGATAGAGAGGATAGCTGCTGACTTTGTTCGTTTTCTAGGAGAAAAACAAAAACAAAAACAAAAACAAAATGCATTGCTTTAAGATAGCTTATAACAAGCCCTATAGCATAATATTTACAGTGGTGTTATTAAGGTGGTTTGAACACTGACAGACAGGAATCATGTAAACTTAGATTCTTAGAATCTAGGAAAGGACTACTCTAGGCATGTATAGAGAGACACACATGTACACATGCTGCAAAAAACAATATAAAAAATTCCTTGGGAAACACCCTTGAGAGTTGTCAACCAAATATAAGAGATATAGAAGTTTATTGAGAGGCTAAAGAAAGGACTAAGTAGTGACGCATTAGAAAAGAAATTACGTAAGGAGAGAGTTGAGGAATTTTCAAGCAGCAGTGAAGCAGTATTATGAAGCTGAACCATGTATCACTGGAAGTCCCACAGAGAAAATTCTGAGAGGCAGCATGCTGACCAATAGAGAAAACAAACAGAGGGGATCCCAGTAGTGAACATGTGGTCTAAGGAGAGAGAAGTGATGCTCCCAAGAGTCCAAATCTTTTAAGTTCAGACTCCATTTTAGAAAACCTAACCTAAGTTAGAATTTGGTTAAACTAACAGGCTAGTACCTACCATTAGTTTCCAAATTGCCCCCCACCCCAAACCAAACCCAGTCACTATGCGAATCCTCAACAAGACCAACATTTCCAGGTTACACTCTCAACAAGACCATTGTCTTCAGGTTATTCCCCCAACAAACTTGCAACCAGGGCTTACAAGCCCACCCCCTGCCTAATGACCATCAGTACACAGGGGAGCAGAAATTAAGTTTATGATACGACTTCCAGAACCAGAAAATTATGGTAAAAGCCACAGTAGCTTTCCAATTAGATGCTTGTACACTTACCCACTGCTTGTTGCTTTTTAAAGCCTTCCACCCATAGACATATGGGGCTCCCCCACCAATAGATTGACTCCTCTCTGTTTTTTGGGGGGACCATTAACATTTCCCTGTCACTACACTCAAACAGGCACAAGGAAGCTGAGTATGGGGAAATCAAGAACTTTTGTTGCAGTGAACTGCTGACATTGTGTTTTCATTTTTTCTCACTATTTTTTTCTTTACTGATATAAAGAACACTTTATTTAGTATAATTCTGTAGAGACAGAGACTTTGAAATTATTAATGATGGATGAGTTTAATTCTCAATTCAAAATAGATTATCAAGGGCAATGGCAATCCCCTGGATTTTGATTGGTTTAGTTTCATATATGTCAAATACATCTATTCTCATGAAAACACTCATAAAATCTCGTTCAACTTTTTACCCCCAAAGATCCCTGGCTGGGGGCAAGTAACTTGATCAAGAGAAAAAAACATACAAAGATTCACTGCTGTCTGAATATTCCCATCTGACTTTAGGATTTAAGCAGAATGGGAATTTCGAGTTGGGTCCAATCTTTTTCTCTGTAATTATATTCTTTCTTTCAATCATCTTGAATGAACTGAATAATCAGTTTAATAATTGTGCTAGCTAGTTTTATGTCAACTTAACATGAGCTGAAGTTATCTGAGAGGAGGAAACCTCAGTTGAGATAATGCCTTCCTAAGGTCAGGCTGTAGACAAGCATGTAGGGCCTTTTATTAATTATGGATTGATGGAGGAAGTACCGAAGTTATTGTGGGTGGTGCTATCTCTGGGCTGGTGATCCTGTTTTCTATAATAAAGCAGGCTGAGCAAGTCAGAACAGACAAGCCTGTAAGCAGCACCCCTTCATGGATTCTGCATCAGCTCTGTGCCTATAGGTTTATTTCCTGATTTTGTGTGATAATGACCAGTGATATGGAAGTGTGAGCCTCATAAACCTTTCCTTCCCAAGCTGCTCTGGTTATGATCTTTCATCACAGCATTGATAAACCTAAGTAAGACTATAACTACTTTTTTTCTTTAATAACATATATCTGAACATAAAAATATGTGTATAAGCTAGCACTTACAAATTAAAAACTAAAATTATATTAAAATGAGAAAAAATTAAAAAGAAAATCTTCTCACTACAAAAGAGAAAACAAGGGTGCTTCAAACATATGATTCATAAATTGCTAGCAAGAAGTTTTTACAGTTCTGACAGATTTCATAAAGTGTAGATTTTTTTTAAACTCACTAAAGATTTATCAATCACTAAATAAAGGAAATAAAAAATTATTTTTGGTTTTGTTGCTTTATATCAAGTTTTATTCAGTGACTTGCTATTTGATGATCTGAGCTACAATAACAGGGAAAAGTCTAAATATCGCCATGTCTTGCTGGGTTTGATGAATTTGGAGTGAAGGTGAGGAAAGATGAGTCCAACATAATTCTCAGGAACTTAAATGATGAAGTGAATATTGAGACACTTAATCAATAAAACATAATACATTTAAGTTAGTATTTCTCAACATTTCTAATGTTTTGACCCTTTAATAGAGTCCCTAATATTGTGGTTATACCAAATCATAAAACTATTTTTGTTGCTATCTTATAACTGTAACTTTGTTTTAGATCATAACATAAATACCTGATAAGAAAAATATATGATAATGTTCTCTCAATGGGCCATTTGACTCACAAGGAGTCAAGACAAACAGCCTGATAACTGGTGATTGAAGGGAAAATTTATGAAAAGGTCTACAGAATGTATGAGTGCAACTGGAATGTGAATGCAGGCTCAGGGTAACGAAGGCAGGACAAGCAACTAATAAGACATCTCTATATGGAATTCCAGTACTCCACTTCCTCTAATGCTTGAATAACTTCTTAAGGCAAAACTTATTCATTTAGTTAAAATATACCCGTACTTAATCTGTAAAGATTCTCTAATTTAGACTTACCCAATTTTTAGTATATCGGGCTCTAGCAGAAGCAATTCCAAGTCTTTGGAAAAACACTTCGAAATCATTGCCAGACCCCAGCTTGTTAATTCTGAGAGACAAAATTAGTATAATTAGCTCAGAGTACTCTGTTCATTCTATGAAAAGCAAAGATCAGTTACTAAATTCTAATCTTACTATATCAAATATGAGAGTATTAGACATACAGTTGAAACATACATTTCTCTGATACTGAAAAATATATTTCCTCTTCATTACTATTCTATGGAGGCTCACTTTTATAAATCACAATTTAATTAAAGATTTAAGAGGTTGGAAAATACTTTTGCTCAAAACTTTGTTTCATGTCTGTCTGTTGTATAAACTAGTTTTTTTAATGTAAAGGTATTGAGGAACATACTTTTTAAAAATAATCATTCACTAAAAGAAAAATAGAATGTAGCTGCATTGTAATTTTAATGTTCTTTGACAGATTTTGCTTGGATGTATAAGATACAGGAGAAAAAATAAAGTTCATAGAACTTTTTGAAGCTTGCTTCATTCATCCAGAGTTTGTGTGTGTGTGTGTGTGTGTGTGTGTGTGTGTGTGTGTGTGTCTGTGTGTCTGTGTGTATGTGTGTATGTGTGCGTATGAGAAAGAGAGATGAGAGAGAGAGAGAGAGAGAGAGAGAGAGAGAGAAAGAGAGAGATTCTCATGCTATCTTGCCTCCTCTGAAGAAGTTTTTATTCTGATCTTTAGCTGACTCAAGGAGATAATTTTACAGGCCCCAATCAATTGCCAACTTTATATCTCACCTCCATTTACATTAAATGTCAAATTTGTTCTTTGATACTAGGATGCTATACCTTGCATATAGCTTGCTCAAAAATAAATTTTGATACCCTCAGATATAATTTCAAAACATAGAAAAATATTTTATTTTATATACAATATTTTATTGTAAAGACAAATATTTCTTTGTCAGATGCTAGAGCATTTTGAAAGTTACTTCTTACTAAAATATTGAAATAAATATACCCTTTTATATCCAAAACCCAGAGACCAAACTTGGTAGAATGGCTGGATTGTTGCTGTACCTGGGCATTCCAATGAAGTCGGGTGAAGGACTCTTTTCTTTCCAGCTGTCATAAAGAGATTTGCCTTCAAAGCCTTCATCTGGGCTTTGCAGCTATACAAATTACAAGCAAGAGAATATTCACAAATCAATGCATAAACTTAAGTTCCCATTAAAAAGAAGATGAAAACAAAATATTTCAACAAAATAAGATATGAGATCGAATTATGTGGCTGCTGTGTGGTACTGCCTTGATATATTCTTGATTTTGGGATCAATAAAATGCATAGGATTAGAGAGTTACCCTAAAAAGTTCTGAAGAGGAAATGTTTGTATATGTGTAGTTGCAAGTGTGAAGATGTAGGGTATATAGAAAAGAATTCAACAAATTAGCAAATCTTTATCTGTGGAGAAACAATCACAGGTCAATTTTCCTAGATCAAAGAAAACTATACTCAAAACCATATACTTCCTTCATTACTGCCTTTTTTTATGTAGAACTGTGGAAGTCTTACATGATACATAATGAAGTCATTTTATAACATATATTAGGGAATGTAATGACTGTTTTTTTAATTGATTGCTTTTGTAACTTTGCAAAACACCCAGGTTTAAAATCATTTTCCAGTTTTATGGGTGAAAACAAAAACAAGTAAAACAAAACCAGTATTATTAATTTAGAATTAGAATATATATGAAGTTGTACCAAGAGTATTTAATAAGCTGAGCATCACTAAGATTCCACAGTTATTTAGGTTCAATGGAAGAATCTTTAGAATGTTTTACATCTAATAAACTGTCAAGTGTAATAGTTCTTAATAAGCTTAATTTAAAAATTTATTGAACACTTGCAATATTTAATAGTTTGTATATAAACATGTAGAGGTTCATATAGTATATACTGTAATAAATGTGTCCATCAATAATTATATTCACACAACTTAGATTTATCTCACATTAGAAGAAAGTTAGAAGATATATCTATATCTTAACTTATAAAATAGTAATAAAAAACAAAACTATTTTACTCTATAAACTCATTTTCCATTTTCTTAAGAAAAATAAATTTTAAAGTATAATATTATATATTGAAATTATCAGAAAATCAAATAAGAATATTTAAATAACTGCAAAAACTGTCTCCAAACAAAGAAAAGAAAGAAACAAAGAAAGAAAAGTTTTATGAACTACTTATATTAAGTCTGACCTAGAAGTGTTTTTACAGCTGTAGCAGAACATCACTAATTCAAGAGATGAACAAAACAGTCAAGCTTCCTGATAATTTTCCTTAAATTATGGAGCAGTGAGATTTCTCTGAAAGACTTGGTTTCAGGCATTTAGGATTATGTGCTGCATAGTAACTGATAAAACTGCATTTAAATGATATAGATCTTAAATAACTAGATGCTAATTCTAATTAAGATATTTCTTATACCTATAGAAGGAATCATGTTTCCTGATTTAATTCATTGTTTTGAATACAAAGACGTATTTATAATTTCTATGTGAAGAAATTTTGATTTTCTTAGAAATGCATTTGAATTGGTGAACATGTTCAATGAATAGGTTTTGTGGCTTGTTTGATTTTTGCAGTAATTTCTAGGTCAGTCTCAAAAGTCTGTCATACAGCTAGAATGATGGTATACTCCTGCAATTCTGGATATCTGAAGGCTGACACAGAAAGACCTGGATTTCATCTTTAGATAGATCTGGATTACCTATCAAAACCATCTCTTAAAGAGCCTTTCACATGTATGTGTAGGTGGTGCCTCCAAACAGCTTCAGTATCTGTTGCTGCTAAGAGAGCTAGAAGGAAGGTCAGGCCCTCAAGATAGAGCCAAAGATTGGAGTACTAGACAACAATTAAGAAGGGATCACCTAGTTTTTGTCCACAAATTATTGACTTTTCATTTAAGTCACTCAGCCATTCTTACATCATGAGTTACCTAATTTTTCCATACACATAAAAGTAGCTATAGAGTAAAAGAATTAAACAGTAGTTCCAACTACTATGTGACTCCAGTGGCTGCTTTGTAAGGTCTGTTTTGTCATTTTCAAAGTACAGATGGTAGACAGAATGCAGCTTATAGGCTGACTCACAGTGGTGTGGGAGATGGCATATAGTATATGGAGAAATAGTTGGTTAGCTGTGAGAGTTCTGAAAGAATATTTGTCATGAGAAAAGAAAGTTAGCTAGAAACAATATAAATATTTAAAATAATAATAGCATCCAAAGTATTATTTGCAGAGTCTGCAAATATTTTTCCATCTCTTTACCTCTTTTGTTAGGTTGTACACTAAGCTGTGCATCAGTGGTGTGCAATCAACTCTTAGAGTGTAGTTTCCTGAAACGGAATGAATTGGCTGGTTTATTTGTTTTATTTATGTTATTAATTTATTCAAAGACCATTGCTAAACTGTATATAGAATTATTCCTTCAAAAGTGCACTTAATAAAAAACCTTCTAGTGTTCTCAATGTTAAGCTATAAAAACAAAATTTATGACACCGATTGCTGAATGTTGCTTTGAATATTACAGAGAGAGCTAAACAGGACATCTCTCCAAATCTTACTTCCATTCTACCCAAAAACTTTTCCTTAATACCCTTTCAAATAATGTTCCCTCAACTTGAATCAGTGTTCTACACCATACCTGTATGACTTCTTTACCATTTCGGCTCATGTTAAAGTTTCAGATGGGTCTCATTGACTTCTGGATATAACACTCTATAGAATCTGTTCTCTTTTCTTGTCTTTGGTGTGTTTTTCACATCACTTAAAATCTGGATCACAGGTGAACCATGCAATTTTGGATTGTAGTTCATTCCAGATATAGTCAAGTTGACAAGCAGGAATAGCCATTACATGTGCCCACAACATAAGGTTACTTCTAGGACTGTTATGTATTTTTTATACACAAAGTAAGAGCCATGTCACTGAAGGCTGAGTGGTGTGTGTTTTTAATTCCACCACTCAGGAGGCTAAAGCAGAATGTTCATGAGTTCTATGTATATAGATATATATGTATATGTATATACATATATATATATACATATGTATATATATATAATGATAGGTATATCACACAAAGGTTAGATGGTAACAATTACAAGAATATCAAATATATTCCTGGAATATATATATATATATATATATATATATATATATATATATATTCATCTATATATCTATATATCTACATATATCTATCTATTTAGATATGACAAGGACTGTAAGAATATACCTTACATCTATTGTTTTATTAAGCTAAGACCTTAACTCGATTGGCATGAATCAAGCTTATGAAAATTTAATTGACAGCTAAATACCCTACATCTGGCTTCAATCAGAAAGGGGGTGAGAAAAGCCTTAGTAGAGAAATTTATCTACACCTTCAAATTTGCAATTGGACATGATTATCACCTTAAAGCTTGGTAGAAATAGGACTCAACCCCTTTGTTTAGATTAACAGTCTAATGTTTTCTCCACCATTTTAGCTATGTTTGTAAATCATTGACTATTTTCAACTAACTTTAAAGATATTGTGCATCAATGTATTTTACATATATTGAAACACAAATGCTTTTATGTGAGTGACTTAGGGGAAGATAATGTGAAGACATTTATTACAATATAAACACACATATCATGGGCCCAAAGAATTACATACATGGCTCTCTATTCAGTTCAATATAAATATATAAAAGTACATATGCAAAAATGCATAATCTCTATAACATTTGCTACAGAACTGAAATATAATGGAACTATTATATGTACTACAGAAGTTCTTCTATTATTTTACTGTAGTTACTTTATTTTTTGTTTATTTGTTTGTTTGGAGTTTTTTCTGGTTGTTACTATTATATATATATGTATATATATGTATATATAATAAGTCAATGTATATTCACGAAATGAAACATTTTATGTTTTCTGTGTGAAAATGTGGATTTACAGCTGTTTATTTATAATACAATACCAAAGTCCTGTCGGATATGAGGTAAAAGAGAATAATAGATAGGAATGACTTTGAATTCAACTTTCTCCTCACAGGTAACCATGGAAAGTTATTTGACTTCTTTGAGTCACAGCCTCCACTTTGGTATAGTATGGTAAATTCGTACTTTATCACATGATATCTATATCACACAAAGATTATATGGGTAACATTAAAAGAGTATCAAATATATTCCTGGTGTACTCATCAGATAAATGAAAGTTCAGAGGACAGAAACATTACAATTCAATGAGAACAGATCTTTTGAAGAGAACATTAAAGATGATTTGTGTAAAGCTTTTAATTTTTTTCCAATTTTACATACTTTATTATTTACAAAAAACTTTCAAATAAATAAAAATATTGCTTTAGATTTTGTATTGTGTATATGTTTATATTTTGACATAAATTCACAGATATATGTTTTATTTTATAAATTCAGGGTTATATATATCAATCAGATTGAACCTATGTGTACTTGTTCTTAAACTTAAAAATTATGGTCCAGTTCCAGATATGACATAATTATCCAAGCCCAGTGATGTACTAAAATAAATTTTAAATCAAAATTATCAATAATAATAACAGCCTTTAGCTATACCTTCAGCTCCTAAATCACACGATTTAAGAATGATCACTTCACATACAAAGTGTGTGTGTGTGTGTGTGTGTGTGTTTGTATCATGTTGTACACATGGAAGTTAAAATACAACTTTTTGGAGTCAGTTCTCACAGTCCACTTTTAAATGGGTTCCTAGGATACACCTGAGTCTATCAGGCTTCTCTCAAATTGCCTTTGATGTCTTATCCATTTCACAAGCCCCTATAGATAAATGTCATGTATATCATTCAAAAACAAAATTCTTCAAGTTTGTGACTTAGGAATTCATCATGTAATTATAGCTATATTTAAGAGATTCTGTTAGAAGAGGCATGTTAAGAAATTCAGTCTTCCAGAATTAGCACTGATATACAGAGGGAGAAAGGCCTCTTAATTACTCATGAAGTAAACCATGAATCAAAAAAAAAAAAGATGTGAAATCAGCCACCATTTTAATGGGCTTCTTTACATGCTAGGATGAAAGTCTTTGATTAAATTGTTACCATCAGAATAATCATTGTTCTGTAAGGAAGCCAACAATATTCACCTTCCATGGAAGAATCAGCATTAATATAAGCCACACCACGTTCTTGTAGGAGTCTTGAATGTTCCTATAACAAGAAACTTAATAAACTATAAGAATAAATTTAACTCCTTCCCATTCAAGGTACATCTGCCATTCTTTAACGTATATATTTAAATGAAATTACATCATAATTCCCACAAGTTCAGCATATAAAGTCTTCAAAAAAAGTGTTTGACAATGAGAAACAAAAGCAAATTTTTCTACATTACATTTGTGTGGATGAAGAGTTCAGACACAGAACATAAAAGGGAATAGGGAATTTAAACATGCACAATCATCAATCACAATTTTTGTTAGTGAACATCTGTTTGAGATTTTTCAGTAAAAAATAAACTACTACACATCCTGTCATAACATGAACCGAAGTGATTTTCTTGAATTTCAGGTAATGAGCAATTTACTGCTCAGAAAATTTACAAAGTAAATCTTACAATGGGGCCAATTTCTCTTGTAGTATATTACCACCTACTGGAAATTATGGCTGATTGGGTATTTTTACACCTAAGAAGGGTAGCAAAGGGCCATAGAACATTTTGGTCTACAAAACTATTGAATTTTTAAGAATTTTGAATTGAAGAAAAAAATCAGGAAAGTAAGTGCAATTCTGAATGATAAAAAAAATATCGATCAGCAAGAACTTAAGAGCAGGCCAAGAAGTGGCAGGGCAGCCAGCACAGGATCCTTTATTCCTTCCTCTACACCTAGGAGAGATCACAGATCCACATCCCTCTCTGCCTCTTCTCCACAAGCAGAGGAGTGTCCACCTCCAGGGAGTGCTCCAACCTAGGTACTCAGTCTACACATAGGAGGGACAGCAGATCCACAGCCCTCTCTGCACCTTCCCCACAAGTAGATAGCCTGTCTCCAGGGTTTGCTTTGAACCCAGAACTCAGGAGGGACAACTATTCCACAGCCTTCTGCACAGAGGTCTTACCAAAGGAGAGCTTATCTTCCAGAAGTACTAATATAGGCTTACAGACAAACAGGAGGAACAAGCTCCAGCCAGAGACAGCAAGAATATCTAACACCAGAGATCAACAAAAGGTGAAAGGCAAACTCAAGAATCTTACCAACAGAAAACAAGACTACTTGGCTGCACCACAACCTAGTACTCCCACCACAGCAAGTCCTAGATATCCCAAAACACCAGAAAAGCAAGATTCTGATATAAAATCATATCTCACAATGGTGATAGAGGAATTTAAGAAGGGCATGAATAACTCCCTTAAAGAAATACAGGAGAAGGCAGGTCGTGGTGGGGCATACTTTTAAACTCAGCACTTGTGAGGCAGAGGGAAGCAGATTTCTGAGTTTGAGGACAGCCTGGTCTACAGAGTGAGTTCCAGGACAACCAAGGCTACACAGAGAAACCCGGTCTTGAGACCACCCCCCCCACACACACACACACAGAAAAGAAATACAGGAGAACACAGGTAAACAGGTTCAAGCCCTTAAAGAGGAAACACAAAAATCCTTTAAAGAATTACAGGACAGAAAAACCAAACAGGTGAAGGAATTGAACACAATCATCCAGGACCAAATATGGAAGTAGAAACAGTTAAGAAATCACAAAGAGAGTCAAGTCTGGAGATAGAAATCCTAGAAAAGAAGGCAAGAACCATAGATGCAAGCATCACCAAGAGAATACAAGAGGTAGAAGAGAGAATATCAGGTATAGAAGACACCATACAAAACATTGACACAACAGTCAAAATACAAAATGCAAAAAGTTCCTAACCCAAAACATCCAGGAAATCCAGGACACAATGAGAAGACCAAACCAAAGGATAATAGGTATAGAAGAGAGTGAAGACCTCCAAAGACAGACAGTACTCAAAATAAAAGGCTGGAAAACAATTCTCCAAGCCAATGGTCCCAAGAAAAAAGCTTGAGTAGCCATTCAAATATCGAATAAAATGGACTTTGACCCTAAAGTGCTCAAAAAAGATAAGGAGGGACACTTCATACTCATCAAAGTTATGATCTACCAAGAGAAACTCTCAATTCTGAACCTCCATGCTCCAAATGCAAGGGCATCTACAATCATAATGGGAACTTGACTAAAGTTCGAAGCACACATTACACTGCACACAATAATAGTGGGAGATTTCAACACCCGACTCTCAGCAATGGACAGATCATGGAAACAGAAACTAAACAAGGACACAGTGAGACTAACAGAAGTTATGATACAGATGGATTTAACAAGTATCTATAGAACTTTTAATCCTAAAACACAAGGATATACTTTCTTCTCAGCACCTCATGGTACCTTCTCCAAAATTGACCATATAATTGGTCACAGACCAGGCCTCAACAGATACAAGAAGACTGAAATAATTCCTTGCATCCAATCAGATCACCAAGGACTAAGGCTCCTCCTCAATAACAACCTAAACAGTAGAATGCCCATACACATGTGGAAGCTCAACAACACTATACTCAATGATAACATGGTCAAGGGAGAAATAAAGAAATAAATTAAAGACTTTCTAGAGTTTAATGAAAATGATGCCACAATATACCCAAACTTATGGGACACAATGAAAGCAGTCCTAAGAGGAAAACTCATAGCTTTAAATGCCTACAAAAAGAAACTGGAGAGAGCATATACCAGCAATTTGACATCTGAAATCACTAGAACAAAAAGAAGCAAATTCACCCAAGAGAAATCAAAGGCAGGAAATAATCAAACTCAGGACTGAAATCAACCAAATAGAAACAAGAAGAACTATACAAAGAATCAACCAAACCAGGAGCTGGTTCTTTGAGAAAATCAACAAAATAGATAAACCCTTAGCCAGACTAACTAGAGGAGACAGAGACCTTATCCTAATTAACAAGATCAGAAATGGAAATGGAGACAACAACAAACACTGAGGAAATCCAAAATATCATGAAATCTTACTACAAGAGCCTATACTCAACAAAACTGGAAAACCTGGATGAAATGGACAATTTTCTAGACAGATACCAGGTACCAAAATTAAATCAAGATCAGATAAACTATCTAAACAGATCCATATACTCTAAAGAAATAGAAATAGTCATTAATAGTCTCCCAACCAAAAAAAGCCCAGGACCAGATGGGTTTAGTGCAGAGTTTTATCAGACCATCAAAGACTTAATACCAATACTCCCCAAACTATTCCACAAAATACAAACAGAAGGGACTCTACTCAATTCGTTCTATGAAGCCAGAATTACTCTGATACATAAACCACACAAAGACCTAACAAAGAAAGAAAACTTCAGACCTATTTCCCTTATTAATATCAATGCAAAAATACTCAATAAAATTCTTCCAAACTGAATTCAAGAACACAACAAAATGATCATCCATCATGATCAAGTAGGGTTCATCCCAGAGATGCAGGGATGGTTAAATATATGGAAATCCATCAACGTAATTCACTATATAAACAAACCCAAAGGAAAAAAAAACATATGATCATCTCATTAGATGCTGAGAAAACATTTGACAAAATCCAACATTACTTCATGATAAAAAGTCTTGGAAAGATCAGGAATTCAAGACCCATACTTAAACATAGTAAAAGCAATATACAGCAAACCAGTAGCCAACATCAAACTAAATGGAGAGAAATTTGAAGCAATCCCATTAAGATCAAGGACTAGACAAGGCTGCCCACTCTCTCCCTACCTATTCAATATTGTACTTGAAGTCCTAGCCAGAGCATTTAAACAACAAAAGGAGATCAAAGGGATACAAATTGGAAAGGAAGAAGTCAAATTATCACTATTTGCTGATGATATGATAGTATACTTAAGCGACCCCAAAAATACCACCAGAGAGCTTGTAAACCTGATAAATAACTTCAGCAAAGTAGCTAGATATAAAATTAACTCAAGCAAATTAGTGGCCTTCCACTACACAAAGGATAAACAGGCTGAGAAAGAAATTAGGGAAACAACACCCTTCACAATAGTCACAAGTAATATATAATACCTTGGTGTGACTTTAACTAAGCAAGTAAAAGATCTGTTTCACAAAAACTTCAAGTCTGTAAAGAAGGAAATTGAAGATCTCAGAAGATGGAAAGATCTCCCATGCTCGTGGATTGGCAGAATTAATGTAGTAAAAATGGCCATCTTGCCAAAAGCAATCTACAGATTCAATGCAATCCCCACCAAAATTCCCACTCAATTCTTCACAGAGTTAGAAAGAGCTATTTGCAAATTCATCTAGAATAACAAAACCCCAAAACTATTGGAGAGCCAAGACTATTCTCAACTATAAAAGAACCTCTGGTGGAATCACCATCCCAGACCTTAAGCCGTACTACAGCGCAATTGTGATAAAAACTCCATGGTTTAATGCAGTGACAGGCAGGTAGATAATAGAATAGAATTGAAGACCCAGAAATAGACCCACAAACCTATGGCCACTTGATCTTTGACAAAGGTGCTAAAACCATCACTGGATAAAGGCAGCATTTTCAACAAATCGTGGTAGCTCAACTGGCAGTTAGCATATAGAAGAATGCAAATTGATCCATTTTTTTTAAACTTTTGTTGCATTATGATGAGAAAAGTTACATGACTTCAATTTATCTGAATGTGTTAACATTTAAAAACATATTTTAAGTAAATAGAATTAAATTACATTCTTGTTTCTCTTTTGTACCCCCACTCCTCCCAGAGACCCCCCTCAATACCTACAATATCTTTTTGTCATATTAAAATTTATAAAATATTATAACAATAAAAATAAGTATTATAAAAGTTGTTTGATATAAAACAACAATCCATTTAACAGTCTTATGTAGATGACCGAGATTGATCCATTCCTATCTCCTTGTACAAAGCTCAAGTCCAAGTGGACCAAGGCCCTCCACATAAAACCAGATACACTGAAACTAATAGAAAAGAAAGTAGGGAAGAGCCTCAAGCACATAGGCACAGTGGGAATTTTTCTGAAAAGAACACGAATAGCTTATGCTCTAAGATCAAGAATCGACAAATGGGACCTTATAAAATTTCAAAGCTTCTGTAAAGCAAAAGACACTGTCAATAGGACAAAATGGCAACCAAAAAAATTGGGAAAAGATCTTTACCAATCCTATATCTGATAGATAGCTAGTATCCAATATGTACAAAGAACTCAAGAAGTTATGCTCCAGAGAATCAAATAATCCTATTAAAACATGGTGTACAAAGCTAAACAAAGAATTCTCAACTGAGGAATACTGAATGGCTGAGAAGTACCTAAAAAATGTTCAACATACTTAGTCATCAGGGAAATGTAAATCAAAACAACCCTGAGATTCCACCTCACACCAGCCAGAATGGCTAAGATAAAAACTCAGGTGACAGCAGATACTGGAGAGGTTGTGGAGAAAGAGGAACACTCCTTCATTGCTGGTAGGATTGCAAGCTGGTACAACCCCTCTGGAAATCAGTTTGGCAGTTCCTCCAGAAATTGGACATAGTTCTACCAGAGGACCCAGATATGCCACTCCTGGGCATATACCTAGAGGATGCTCCAACATATGATAAGGACACATACTCCACTATGTTCATAGCAGCTTTATTTATAATAGCCAGAAACTAGAAACAACCCAGATGTCCCTCAACAGAGGAGTGGATACAGAAATTGGGGTACATTTACACAATGGAGTACTACTCAGCTATTAGAAACAATGAATTTATGAAGTTCTTGGGGAAATGGATGGACCTGGAGAATATCATCCTGAGTGAGGTAACCCAATCACAAAAGAACATACATTGTATGCATACACTGATAAGTGGATATTAGCCCAGAAGATCGGACTACTCAAAGTACAAACCACAAACTACAAGAAACTGAAGAAGGAAGACCAAAGTGTGGATACTTCATTTCTTCTTAAATGGGGGAACAAAATACCCATGGAAGGAGTTGTAGAGACTAGGAGCAGAGACTTATGGAAGGACAAACCAGAGACTGTTCCTCCTGGGAATCCTTCCCATATTCAATCATCAAATCCTGACACTATTGTGGATACAGGCCAGTGCTGGCTGACAGAAACCTGATATAGCTATCTCCTGAAAGACTCTGATAGTTCCTGACTGATGCAGAGGTAGAGGCTCACAGCCATTCCTTGGGCTGAGAACAGGGTCCCCAAAGTAGGAGCTAGAGAAAGGACCCACGCAGTTGAAGGTCTTGCAGCCCCTAAGACAAACAACAATATGAACTAACTAGTACCCCCTGATCTCCCAGAGACTAAACCACCAACCCAAGAGTACACATGGTGGGACTCATGGCTCTAGCAGCATATGTATAGCAGAGGATGACCAAGTCGGTCATCAATGGGAGAAGAGGCCCTTGGCCTTGTGAATGCTCTATGCCCAAGTGTAGGGGAATGCCAGGGCCAGTAAGTAAGAGAGGGTGGGTGGTTAGCAGGGGGAGGGGAGAGGGAACAGGGGGTTGGTTTTGTTTTTGTTTTATTTCATTTTATTTTTCGGAGGGGAACCTGGGAAGGAGATATTGTATGACATGTAAATAAAGAAAACATCTAATAAAAAAATTGATCATTGTAAAGGGGATAAGACAGTAGAATTGTGGGAGTTGCAGAGCATTTTGAGCTAAATAAAGAGAATTTCTGAAAATAATAATAATAATAATAATAATAATAATAATAATTCTAAAAGACATATTACTCTCTGAAATATTTGTGGATTTTCTTTACGTAAGGATGAGACTTTGCTGTGGAAGAAAACTTCATCTTGATCAACAGTAATATGGCAGCTATTTGGAGAAACCTGGAGAAGCATTAACTGCATTGTAGGAAGCTGATAAAACAGTTATCAAAATCCATATGTTTATTTCTCTGTCACACCAAGCTAATATACACTTGAATAGAGTTACTATTCAGGTCATCTGGTAAATAGTCCTTTGCATCACTTTCTGCTGTATATAACAGTGATGAGACCTCTGAGATAAGAAGATAAGTACAAATCAGACTTACTGTGGAACCTGATGGCTCAGTGTGACTGGCACTTGGAGTTGATTTGAGTGGTATATAAGAATCATATAAGAAATTGGCATGTTTTGAATTGTGTGGTCCTCTGACCTTCACTGTGTAGATCTGGGCTTGTTCTTCAGTCCTTAGGACACTTGAGGGACTCCAAGTGTATCCTGCTTCCCTGTTGAAGACTACAGTCCCCAGGAATAATCAGCTTGAAACCCAACCCCAGCAATCCTTTCCCAGTAAGGTCTGCCAGTAACACAGCCTACAGAGATGAGTTGCTTATGGTCCACTGACCTCCACTGTTTAGCTCTTGGCTTGACCTTCAGTCCTGAGGAGCCTTGCAGGAACCAAGACCATGATGCTTCATTGTGGTAGCCTGTGAGGGACCTCAATAACTATCAGCTTGGAACATTGCCTCTCCATTCCCTTGCCAGATGGGTCCACCTGAGGTACAGCCAGCACGGTCAGGTATCCTGACATCTGCTCCCTGGACCACAGCTATTCTGTGCCATCAGGAGGATCATACAGCCATCACCAGGGAAAATCAAATGTTTAAAAGGCGATGAAAAACACAATCAAGACTGAGGGCAATATGGCACCGCTGGGGTCCAACTATCCTACTACAAAAAAAACTCTGGATATCCTAAGGAAACTGAAGCACAAGAAAATGATCTTAAATCAAATTTTATAAAGATGATGGATACTTTTAAAGAAGAAAGGGGTAAATATAATGAAGACATACAGGAAAATATATTCAAACAAGTAGAGGCATTAAAGGAGGAAGCAAATAAATATAAAGAAATGCAGGAAAAATACAATCAAATGGTTGAAGGATGTGAATAAAACTATCCAAGACTTGAAAAGGGAAATAGAAGCAATTATGAAAAGACAAACTGAGGCAATCCTAGAGTTGGAAAATCTAGGCAAGAGAACAGAAATTATAGACACCAACAGAATACTAAAGATAGAAGAAAGAATCTCAGATATAGAAGATACAATAAAAGAAATACTTGAAATCAAGAGAGTCCAAGTTCCAAAAAGTTCATGATACAAAATGTTGAGAAACTTGGGATAATATGACAAAACTAAACTTAAGAACAATAGGAATAGAAGAAGAAAATTCTCAGCTCAAAAACCCAGAAAAATATCTTCAAGAAAATCCTGGAAGAAAATTGTCTAATGTAGTGAAATACATGCCTATAAATGTACAAGGAGCTGACAAAACACCAAAGAGATTAGGAAAGAAAGAGATTACAAGAAAAGAAAATTTTACCACCACATAATAATCAAAACATTAAATGTCCAGGAAAAATTATTAAAAGCTGTAAGGGAAAAAAGCCAAGTAATATATAAAGGCAGACCTATCATAATTACACTGGACTTACCAATAGAGTCTCTGATTGCTAGAAGGGCCTGGGATGATGTCCTACAGACCATAAGAGCCCACAGATACAAATCCAGACTACTATTCCCAGAAAAACATACAGTCACCATAGATGGAGAAACCAAGATATTCCATGACAAGACCAAATTTAAACAATACCTTTCAAAGAACCCAGCAGTACAGAGATACTAGAAAGAAAACTCCAATCCAACGAGGCTGACTACACTCAAGAAAACAAAAGGAATAAATAATTTTACACCACTAATTCCAAGAGAAGCAAAACACACACAGAGACACATATACTACAACCACCAACAACAAAGTAAGAAGAAGTAACATCCATTGGTCATTAACATCTCTCAACACTGATGGACTCAATTCTCCAGAAAAAGATCTGTATTTCTTGTGATCCAAGAAACATCAAAAATCTAAAATTTGTTCTTAAAAATACAATATTGCACCTTAATTTTTAGCAATTTAATTAAGGAATATTAGAGTAAAAATCATATATGTACAATTTTTGTCTTAATTTATAATCAACAAACAACTCCGTATTAAAGTAGAGCTGACAGAAGTACCCAGGATCAAATTATGTACAGTGTAGACGAACATCTCTTGTGAGGGAAGTCAACTGTATTACATACACACAAAGACTACCTGTCAAACAGAAGCCCCGTCTATGCCCATTCTGGAGAACATATTTAAGCCAAAGGGAATGGATGAGAAATATTCCTCATTTGTCAAGGTAAAACATACAAGGGAAGTTTGTTCTTAGTACAGCTAAGCTCATGATTATGTCCCCTAAAGGACCTGGAAAACTGTCCTCCAGGAACTAGAGTCCCAAGAAGCACCCTTTTAAAATATCTTCTCTGAACCTAAATTATTTTACCATTATGAATGCAGATATTAGCTGACATGTTGTCACTTTACAGTCAGTTTTCTGACCTATTTCTAAGACATATAAAGATACCAAGAGGCATGTGTATACTTCAGAGATAGGGAATACTTTTATTAGCATTCATAAGGCCTTGTGCATGTCTGATTCCTGACACTACAAAATGAGTAATACTGAATACATTACTGCTAAATTATTGTTACCTTCTGTTAGAATGTGTAGGTGACACACATTCACATTGACCCAGATTTACAATTTTATTATTTAATTCACAACTAAGTAAATATTGTAGAAGTCTACTTTTTTCTGTCATTTAAAAAACATGACCAATTAGGAAGGCAGTTCTGAAATAGCTATTTGCAAAAACAAACACCAAAGTTTTGACCTACTCAACAATACACTAAACCTTCAAAGGGTCAAAAGGAACATAAAAAGAAAACATTTGTAATATAAATATGTGACAGAGACTATGCAAATGGTACAAGATTGTTTATGATAAAACCCTGTCTTCCCATGATAATCCACTATTGATTGGCTTCTTAGTAGGATTCAAATGCAAAGACAGATGAAACACACTGGCTGCTAGTGGGCAGTAGCAGCTACTCACTTGTAGCCACATAAGAAAAAGCAAAACGCAATCATTTGCTTTTGAAATACTCAGTTCCCATCCATACACCATTTTTCCTCTAGAGAAAAAGAAAATATTTAGTTGCCAGGAACTTTTAAAATTCCCAATGAACTGAGAAGTAATAAAATGCTACCAGATGTTTTTTAAGGTGGTGCCAACCATAAATGTCTCTGTCACTTATTTATATTACAGAATGGACTTCTAAAGAGAATTCATCCTTATGCTGTATATGAGAAAACACCTTAGCAACAAAGATAAATACTATCCCAGAGTAAATTGCTAGAAAAAGTTTTCCACGAAAAGAAACATAAGAAGCAAGCTTGAGTAGCCATTCTAATATTGAATAAAAAAGACTTTCAACCAAAAGTAATCAAAAGATATGGAAAAGGACAAGTCATACACATTAAAGGAAAAAATCTTCCAAGAGGACATCTCAATTCTTAACATCTGTGCCCCAAGTGGAAGTGCAACCACATTCATAAAAGAAACATTACTAAAGCTTAAATCACACATTGAATCCCACATATTAATAGTTAGAGTTTTAATATCCCCCTCTCATCAATTGACAGCTTTGTCTTCACGTGGTGGCCACCAACAACAGGAGAAGGGGTTCTCCCTGAATCTGTTGCCTGCCTGAATGTGGATTTCATTCTCCTAAATGTGTCATCTTGTCTGGCCTCAGTTAGAGAAGATGTGCCCAGTCCTATAGAAACTTAAAGTGTTGGGGTAATACAGGGTGGTATAGGGTAGTACTGGGGTGGTTATAGAGGGTTTATATCTAGAGGGAGCTCCCCGTTCTTAAAAGAGAAGGGAAGGGAGTAATAGGAGGAGGCTCTGTGTCTGGGGGGAGTATTGGGAAGGGGGGGGTTGATAGTAACATATAAAGTGAATAATTTAATAAATTTAATTTAAAAAAGAAATCGCCAATTTTTTGTTTGTTCAGTTTGGTTTAGATTTGTATTTTGTTTCCAGTGCAGTGACTTATTTATTATATTTCATTATCAAAAGCAAAATTAAATTTCAGTAATTAGCATGAGATGTTTCTAAAATTGGAAAAAAAAGTGAATTCTTCAAATGAGATAATTTTCTTGATTTTAAAAAATATTTTATTTTGATTCATGTATTTATGTATTTAACACCAGTATATGTGTAAGGTGAGCATGGATGTGAAGTCACATATGTGGTGTTCAGAGGGGAGGATACAGCTGTCAGTTCTCTCCTCCCACCATCTAGGTCCCAATAATTAGTCAAGTCATCAGCTTTGGACTATGAATATAGTCAGACATAAAATTGTAAACATGGTTAAGACATGATGAGATGATTTTTATTTGGTCACTTGTAAAGTAACTTGATGTGTGAGTCTGAAGCATGAATCTTGTATATAGAACATTATGTTGTATTAGTAAAAGGTTGAACACGGACATAAGATATTTTAGAAGAAGTAAAAGCATTGTCTGACTGGATTTACTTGTCATTTTTTCAAACTTCACAGTGAAGTCCCAACACTTTTGTCACTCCATGTAAGAAAATTGTCAACTAACCTCTGCCCACTCAGTAGAACCAAGAAGGCCAAATTCTTCTGCATCCCAGCTTGCAAACAAAATTGTTCTTCTAGGCCTCCATCCTAAAAGATGTGAATAGCAAAGGAATTCTTAAAAAAAAAATACAGAGTAACTAAGAAATGGAGAAGTCTCAAAGATGGGAAATTACAAAATGCTGAAGACTTTTAATGTAAAAAGTAAGAATTGTTCTCACCCTGTTACATAAATTCACGTAGTATGTTTTTAAAAACAGTACTTACTAGAATCAAATAGTTGTATTGTAAAAGGAAGAATGTAGACAATGAAAGTCTCATGAAGTCATAAGATATTTTATGTATTTTACAATTGCCCAAGAGCAAGAAATCCTCTTATCTGCAGGTGCCTGATAAATAGGGGAAGAAATCCCTGATACAGCCAGTGCTGCAGTGGCAGACAGAAATGTGGGAAACTATATAGAAACCTCCCATGTTGATCTGAAATAGTGTGATCTTCTGCTTCTGTATATTTGTTCCTTCACGATCTTGTAAAATTAATTATCAAGGGATCACTTCTAGATAGCAGTATCCATTGATAGTAAAATCTTATACTTTGTTAAGTAGGCTCTGAGGTAATTAACAGTGACATTGGAGTTGAAGAAAAATATAGCTTTAAACTCTGATTCTTACAATTCCTAGATGCTAGTAAGTATGTGCCAAAAAAACTTGACTAACTTTTAATGTCTTCGTAAAATCCAGTATAGCAGAGTAAGGAGGAGATACGATTTGATTGTCAGGAACACTAAATGGAATATTATTTCAGATTGTCAGTTTAAATATAAGTATCCTATAAACTTAATCTAATGATCATTAAACAAATATAATTAACCAACATTAATATTTCCACTATTGTTGCTACTTTTTCATTAACAATGTTCAGTTGACATTTATCTACTTGGATTTATATTGTGTACTAGGGATCTAGGAAAGTGCTTCTGGCACACAAGGCACATGCTCTAACACTAAAGTACTTCCCAGACCCTGAGATAGGATTTTCACACTCGCTTAGCAAAGTATTAAGCTGAAGTTCCCAGAAGTTGGCTTTTCACTCACTGTTTCTCTCACCTTTCTTCTTCAGGGTCCCAAAGCTCCTCACAATTTCATGAACAACAGCTGCTCCACTGTGAGGGTCAATGCCACCAAACACCCAAGCATCTCGGTGACCTCCAAGAATGACATATCTGTCTACAGATAGACAGATCATTGATCTCAGACAGAGGAACATGCAAATGACTTAATAATTTTCACAAGTTCGAGGAAATATATTAAGCAATTGTTCCTAAGGCTTGTGGACATTGGTTATTTGCTTTGATTTTACTGCTTCTTTCATCTATCTGCTGAAATATGAATCTAACTTAAAAATTAATTTCATGTATTATTGAAGTTATAGCATATGAATAACAGAAACATAGGAAATTATCTGTCTAGCTTCTCACAGTTCTCTAAACCTTTTGCCACTTTGTGCTGATCATTATCACAGAGAACATAACTCTTCCCTTCTTAGATCTATTCCATAAGCCACTCAATAACTATCTGTGACCATTTTTGTCTACTATAGGAAGAAAAACCTGCTTGGATTGAAAGTATGGAGGACAGTCTTTTCATATTATTTATCACCCTTAAATGTCAGACTCTACTTTTAAATCATGATCACCTTGACCTTGGTTTAGGAGTGCTTCTACACTCCTCCAGTTCCAATGTGTGTCACAGACCCTGTACAAAATAATCCTCTAATAATATTCAATAAGTCACTCATGCATACACATATATATATATATGTACTCATATATTACTAAACTATACATGTATACACATATAAACATATATGTATAAACTAAATGTATATATACATATTTATTGGTATAACTAAACTATATATGTGCATATAAAACTCATAACTATAATGTGTATATAGCTTATATATGTATATAGAACACATATATAGTTTAGTACATAAGCATATTTTTGTAAAACTCTTGGCCCTTAAGTGAAAGATTGTTTATTCTTGTTACAATATTCCACATAAAAGTAGTTTTCACATTTGGAAGGAAATAATATAAAATGTCCAATTACATGGGAACTTGTCTCAGAAAAAAACAAATAAGTAACATATGTTTGTAAGAATACATGTGATATAATTGAACTATTTATGTTAAAACTAATAATAATCAAGTAAATCATAAGGAAGCAAGAACAAAATCTTAAAGATATAATAAAACATGCATAATTCTCCAACTGAATCTCACAATGTATCCAAACCAGACTTAAGGAAAGCACAATGCCCAGAAGTAGATAGCCAACAGAAAATTAAATTAACAGTACTTTTGGAGATTGTTTTGTCTAATATTGCTTTGACTGTACAAAATTTTTAACTTTGCTTATCTTTTATTTATGAATGTTTTTTATTTTTTTGTTTTTATCAGTTTTGTACTTTGTGTATCTTTATATATATACTGCTCATGTGCCACGGACCGGGATTTCTTGCAGGGTCCCTTGTTC
>NW_022196904.1:75694840-75695001 GCF_008632895.1 Mastomys coucha
ATCTAAGTTCTAGTCCTAGTCCTGCATGTGAGTCCAAGTCTTTCTTCTCCCAGTCCTTCTGTTAGACTGAAGTCAGGTAGGCAAAAGGACCCAACACCCAGGTCAGCAGGGTCTGGTAGCTAGGTGTGAAACAGGAGGAAGAGGGGTGGAGCCCTCCCTGT
>NW_022196904.1:75695346-75697441 GCF_008632895.1 Mastomys coucha
CCTACCCACAATGCTGGAGGCTATTAGTTTGAATGGCTTAATATTCCAAGTCAGGATTTGACTAGGACTTTGGAACATTGGTGAAGGTCAGAAAGCAATGTCCGAATTTTCTCTTGTTAGCTGTGAAGAAATGATATCTTGGTGAGTTCCTAGCACACAAGTGCGAGGACATATCTGGGCTACCTCTGAGTTTGGGGTGCCAGGCGACAATGCGGAGGCAGGAGACTAACTTTCCTTGAAGTTTACGCCTCAAATACCGCCATCACGCAAAGTGTGCGTGGCACTCATGGTTGTTTTTTCTTTCTCTTCTTTTAAATTTTCTTTTATTTTGTTTTTATTTTATTTTATTTTGTTTGTTTGCATGTCTACCTGTTTTATAAAGACAGAAAAGTAAAGCATGGATATGTATGGTAGGGAGGATCTGAGAGGAAATGAGGGAAGGAAAATGTGACTAGAACATAGTGTATAAAACAGTTTTCATCAATAAACAATCAAACAAATAAAGCTGCTTATCACTCTCACATGTCCGCATACTTTCCTTTTTCTGTTCTTGTAACACAAGTGACAAACAATACACTATAACTGGAATGTCTTACTATGATTATGGATGAGCTTCACTCAGACAGAAGAGGTACAAGACATTTGTTTCACCAATATTTGCAAAACACATACTTCATTTACCTGGCTCCACAGCTCCTTTGAGGGTGCCAATGACATTATAGATTCTTGTCACTTTCTTATAGGAGTGAATATGCAGCTTGACTTCTCTAATTCAAAGATAAAAAGTACATTCATTGTGAATACTGTTCATAGATTCAACACTCACATTTCTTAAATCCTCCATGATTATTTTAAAAGATTTTAGTTGTTCCCAAAAGAAAAATAACACTAATTCTTTTAATCTTTTTTACAGTCCAGTCACTATCCCCCTCCCAGTATGCCCTCCTATAGTTTCTCATCCTATTACTCCTCCTCCTATCTCCAAGAGGATGTCCCACCCCAACCCTACCCAATAGACCTCCCCACTCCCTGGGGCCTCAAGTCTTTCAAGGGTTAGGAGTATCTTCTATCACTGAGTCCAGCCCTCTGCTCTATATGTGTTGGGGGCCTTGGACAACCCCATATGTTCTATATATACATATAAACTATATACACATTATATTTATGGGTTTTATATGTACATATATGGTTTAGTTATACCAATAAATATGTATATATACATTTAGTTTATACATATATGTATATATGTATATATATAGTTTAGTAATATATGAGTACATATGTATATATACATGTGTGTATTAATGAGTGACTTATTGAATATTATTAGATGGTTATTTTGTACAGGGTCTGTGAGAAATCTCACGGCTCCCAGGAGTCTCAACTAAAACTAACTAGCTTTAATGATCCAAAGTCATTGTCATATCCAACTTCTGGTTTTATGACTTGATGGTAGTAACTAGGATTTATATTTTCCTTCATCTTTGATAATTGTCTTCTTTTAAAGTATTGAGTAAAAACATTATAAAAATATCTCAACTTTGTTGAAAAGTTTCCAGCAAAGCCAGGTCCCACGTTGTAAGGTACTTTTAGTTCTCCCTTCCAGCTATTGTCAGGGGGTGCTGAGCCACCCATGTGTCTGTTGGATATGAAAAGAAATTATTATATACATAAACTTTGATACACCATGTTAAAATGCCAGGTTAACTGCTGGTCTAAGTTATCTTCTCATAATAGCTTCTATAAACAAACCATAGAACAAAGTGCTTTGCATATAATAACCATTGAAATAACCAAGAAAGTGACCTTTCTTGCCACTTCTTCAAGGTAGTGTCCACTATCAAATCAACATTGAAGATGAGAAACATGAGGATAATATTGTACAAATAGCAATGGCCAAAGTTATGGTGGTAAGAACTGCAGTTGATATTTAAATTATTTACAAGAATATAAACTTAGTTACTACTGTGTAATGGAAAACTATATTTTAAAACTCTGATTCTCTAGTACATGTCCTAAAGGAAGAATATGAAGTCTGTCTAGAGTCTTTCACTATGCTTTTTCTCCTACAGATAGATTCATCTCTCTCACTCAC
>NW_022196904.1:75697453-75704493 GCF_008632895.1 Mastomys coucha
TCTCTCTCTCTCTCTCTCTCTCTCTCTCTCTCTCTCTCTCTCTCTCTCTCTCTCTCTCTGTAACTGTTACCCAAGAATGGACTTTTATGATATGAAAATAAAAAATAAAATCTTCACTGAGCAGATTGGTGAATGTAGTTATAGAAAAAATTGAACTTACGGTGGAATAATAATAAATTCTCCCTTAACCCTAACTAAATTTTGTTTATATTCTGCTATAAGGACAAAAAAGAAATAGGGATCCTGCCAAGATCATTTTTTACTTCTTTAAAAGATTATTCTCATCCTTCGATGTAGTTCTCTTTACTCGCAGCCTGTAAAAAATTCAGACTTCAAGTTCTTGTCATACACGTATTTTACTTGCTTAGAGTAACACCAAGAAATTTTATATTATTTGTGACTATTGTGAAAGGTATTATTTCCCTAATTTCTTTCTCAGCCTGTTTATCCTTGGAGAGAGGAAGGTCACTGATTTGTTTGAGCTAATTTTATATCCAGCCACTTTGCTGAAGTTGTTTATCAGGTTTAGAAGTTCTCTGGTGGAATTTTTTGAGTCACTTAAATATACTATCATATCACCTGCAAATAGTGATATTTTGACTTCTTCCTTTCCAATTTGTGTCTCCTTGACCTCCTTTTGTTGTCTAATTACTCTGGCTAGGACTTCAAGTACAATATTGAATAGGTAGGGAGAAAGTAGACAACCTTGTCTAGTCCCTTATTGTAGTGGGATTGCTTCAAGTTTCTCTCTATTTACTTTGATGCTGTCTACTAGTTTTCTGTATATTTCTTTCATTATGTTTAGTTATGGACCTTGAAATTCTGATCTTCCCAAGACTTTTATCGTGAAGGGGTGTTGGATTTTGTCAAATGCTTTCTCTGCATCTAATGAAATGATCATGTGTTTTTTTTCCCCTTTGCGTTTGTTTGAGTGGATTACATTGATGGATTTCCATATATTGAACCATCCCTGCATTCCTGGGATGAAACCTACTTGATTGTGATGGATGATCATTTTGATGTGTTCTTGGATTCCGTTTCCAAGAGTTTTATTGAATATTTTTACATCAATATTCATAAGGGAAATTAGTCTGAAGTCTTTTCTTTGTTGGATCTTTGTATGGTTTAGGTATCAGAGTAATTGTGGCTTCATAGAATGAATTGGATAGTGTTCCTTCTGTTTCCATTTTGTGGAATAATTTGAAGAGTACAGGTATTAGGTCTTCTCTGAAGGTCTGATAGAATTCTGCACTAAACTCATCTGGTCCTGAGCTTTTTTTTTTGGTTTGGAGACTATTAATGACTGCTTCTATTTCATTAGGGGTTATGGGACTGTTTAGGTCATTTATCTGATCCTGATTTAACTTTGGTACCTGGTATCTGTCTAGAAAATTGTCCATGTCATTCAGATTTTTCTGTTTTGTTGAGTATAGGCTTTTGTAGTAGGATTTGCAACCAAAGAGTATACAAGGAGAGACTCATGGCTTTAGCCTCATATGTAGCAGAGGATGACCTTGTGGGACATCAATAAGAGGTGACGCCCTGGGTCTTGTGAAGGCTTGATGCCTCAATGTAGGGAAATCCCAGGACTGGGGAGCAGAACTTGATGGGTTAGTGAGTAGGGGGAGGTGGAAGGGGAAGGGGGAGTTCGAAGGGAAAATGAGGAAAGGGGACAAAATTTGAAATGTAAATAAAGAACTATCTAAAAATAATAAAATAAATAAATTTTCTTACTTTACATGATATAGAGTTCTTGAAATTTAAAATATAGAGTTCAAAATGCCATCTTTTGTGTGTGTGTGTGTGTGTGTGTGTGTGTGTGTGTGTGTGTGAGTTTTTATGTTTTTCTCACCAGACAATGTTGCACACTTACCGCACACACTAACCTTTGTAAGGGTCTATGCTCTACAGTTCCTTGTTTTGTTTGTTCACTTGTTAGTTTTTTAGTTCTATGAAGGTGCTTGTCCGTTACTCATATGCTTGAAGAAGTGTAATATTTTAGCTTGGCTTATAAATCTACTGCAATATTCAATAATGCAATATGTCTCTGGGGGTATTTCATCTTCTCTGTGATTAATTCCAACAATTAAATCTGATGCTGGTGATGATGTGGGGTAAGGTTATCACTTGTCCATTGTAGGTGTGAATAAAAACTTACACAAACACTATGGAAATTAGTGTGCCAGTTACTTGAGATATTGGGAATGGATCTACTTTATATTCAACATAATCATTTTTGGGAATATACACAAAGGACTCAATATCTTACTGTAGAAACAATTTCGCAGACATTCCCATTGCTGTTCTATTGATAACAGCAAGAAACTAGAAGCATAGTACATGCCCATTGACAGATGAAGGACTAATGATAATATTTAGCTCCTAAAATTAAAATCATTAAGTTGGCAGGTAAAATTTGAAGCTAAGAAAATCATCCTGAGTAAAGTAACCTGGGAACAACAAGACATATAGTATATATTCTCTTATATATGAATATTAGTTCATTTTCAATAGGCATGGTATTATATATATAACAACAGAAATTAGGAATAAAGTAAGTATTTAGGGGGGCTGGAAGGAACTGTTAAGGTAGGGAAAATAGAATATATAGTTATGAAGAGACAGGGGAGATTACAATGGAAAGATTAAATAAACAGAGGAAAGCAAAGAGAAGTAAGGAAGGGAGTATGAGGAGGGGCTACCAGTAGTAAGGACAACTTGAAGGGTCACATAGAAATTTACAACAGTATAAACTTATCAAAATAAAGCATATATGAAATAAGTCTTAATAGAATCACCAAATAATGGGGAGATATTGCCCCAACTATACATTTCTTGACACGAAATGAAGCTTCCAATGCCAAGAATGGGGTGCTGGTCAAATGGACCTCAAGTAACCCACAAACAAGGTTATTGTTTGTTCCCCCAAACTGATTATCAAAAACAACTATAAACCTCATTGATTGTGGAGAATAAAGCTCATACATAACTAGAGCCTTTATTCCTACTGACTCATGTTCATGGTACTAGAAGGTACTCTACATACTATCAGAGAAGCTCAATGGCAGCCCAGCTAGAAACTCTTAATAAATAACAGTGACTTGTTTGCATAATATGCAGATACAAATGTTCCACAATATTGTGAAGATAACCAATAAATATCTGATTGGACTTAAGGCCCACTCTACAAGATGGAATCCATATCTGACATTTCTCTCTTGGCCAATAATCTGAAACTACATAGTCGGGGCCAATGAGAAAACCAAATGATACTGTGCTACTAAAAGAACATCAAAATGAAATGACTCTTAACATTCTGCTACACCTATAGATCAGCGTTTCATTTAACCAGCATCAGAGAGACTTCTTCCTGCTGGAGATGGGCCCTGATACAGAGACAGACAAAATGAAAATATGCAGAAAGGGAGAGAATTTAGAAGACTTTACCATAAATAGGAAGTTTTTATCAAAATTCTCCAGTCAGGGCTCAGGGAACTATTCAGAAGAGTAAGTAGAAATATTTTAAGATCGAGTGTAAATGCACACTCCAGGTAAACTCTTTCAAACACACTAGGACTGATACCCATATGAACTCACCAACTGTGGCAGCTTGTATAGGGCCTGCAGTGGTTCAAGTCAGATGGGTGACACAACTAATAGTATAAGTCGACGTGTTTGGCCATCACTAAGCCAGAAGCTGTTGGTAATTGAAAATCTTTAAAATCCTTTTCTCTCAGGTTGTATCTCACTGAGCATACAAATCACACTTTAAGGGAGGCCCCATATCTTGCTATATAACAGCAAACACAAAATGATCTCAATGACTTTTTTGGAGCTGTTTCATTTAACAATCTCTTTATTATGAATTATATAGCTTACTTTTCTTTTGATTATTTATTATTGTCTCTGATTTTGTGTATCATATATTCTTCATGCGCATCTGTTTCATATATTTTTTTTATTTCTTTTTTCTGTTTTTTTTTTGTTTTATTCCTGAATTTTTAATTGGCCTGTTTGTTTTCTAAAAAGAGAGAAAGAAGGTATGGAATTGGGTAGGTGAAGAGATGGAGAGAATCTGGGTGAAGAAGAGGTTATCAGGAAATTATGATCAGAATATACCATATGAAATTATTTCAAAGGAAAAGAAATATATATCTGGGGAGTAGAAATGTAGTTCATTAGTTAAGAGATTGTGATCTTTTTCGTAGGACATTAATTTGTTTCCCATTATTCACATGGTTACTCATAAACAATTGTATCCAGTTCCATGGGACACTTCATGCATTCTTCTAACCTCAATGAACAACTGGCATTGAGATGATGCGCATCCATACATGAAATCAAAATACTCATATATATAAAATTATAAAAGATTTGAGAAATAAAATAAAATACATCTATGGACATAATTTTGCATCTGAAGGAACTGACAGCAACTGTAACTGCATGCAAAAGACCTACGCAGAACAGAGGAAATCTCAGAGTGAAGTGCTGATAATGCCAGGGGGGGTCTATGTTCAGCTCAGGTACTGTTGCAATTGAAGGCTTCTGGAAGAAGTAGAGTAGGTTTTCTTTAGGTATGTGACTCCAGAGAGGTTACCTATGCTCCTACAAACTATGCACTCACTGACAGCCCTGAGTGTGGGGTTAAAAAAAAAAAGAGCACATCAGGTTGGAGGGAATAATAGGAGTGGGATAGGACAGCAGTTGCAGAAGAAATAATGGGTGATGACCTTCAACAAAAGAGCATATGGATATCTGCCATTTTCAGTCTGCTGCTCTGAAGACACCATAGTCTGAAAGCCTCCCAGGCAGTATGCTGCACTCAGGGCAACTGGCAAGGGACCTTTCCCAAAGAACCCAGTGGTCTCAGAACCCATCACACCCCAACACTCCGCACCCAATTCCACTCCCCTTCCTGCCAGGATCTTCTGCAGGGACAGATCACCAGCTTTTCTGCTTCTCTGAAGACATCACAGCCTGAACATCTCCTAGGTGTTTAGCTGCACAGACGTAACTGGGCAACTGGGCAACTGATCCTACAATCTGAAAGCCTCCCTGGAGTTCTGCTGTACACAAGGCAACACACCCCACAGACTGAAGGCATTCCCGAACAGCTATATGCAGGGCAACAGCTTGAATCCTCCTCTGAAGAAAAACCCAATAATCTGAAGGCCTCACCAGAGATCTATTGCAGCCAGTTCAACAGATCAGCCACTTGTCTGCCTGTCTGAAGACTTCACAGCCAGAGGGCACCACAGGAGGTCTTCTACAGCCAGGGCCACAAGCCTACCGGTAGACATACAGGAATCCAGGGAAACAAGAGGCAGGCACCAGACAGAGATACCCAGACCAGCTTATACCAGCAATAACAACATGATAAGTGGCAAGCACAAGACCAGAAGAAAGAGAAGCCAATATACTTTGGCATCATCAGAACCCAGTTCTCCCATCATAGCAAGCCTAGATACACTAACACATTTGAAAATCAAGAAGCTGATCTAAAATCCTGCCTCATAAAAATAGTAGAGTCCTTTAAGGAGGATATAAATAACTCACTGAAAGAAATACAGGAAAATACAATCAAACAGGTAAAGGAATTGAACAAAGTGGTCCAAGACCCAAAAGTATAAGTAGAAACAATAAACACACACACACACACACACATACACACACACACACACAAATGGAAGCAAGCCCTGAAATGAAAAATCTAGGAAAGAGGTCAGAATTACAGATGTAAACATCACCAACAGAATATAAGAGATAGAAGAGAGAATCTCAGGTGTAGAAGATAACTAAGAAAATATTGGCACAACTGTCAAAAAAATTCAAAATATAAAAATCTTCTAACCCAAAACATCCAGGAAATCCAGAACACAATGGAAAGGCCAAATTTAACAATAATAGGAATAGAGGAAAGCAAAGATTCCCAGCTCAAAGGATCCTAAGACACCTTCAACAAAATCATAGAAGAAAACTTCCCCAATCTAAAGAAAGAGATGGATATAAATGTATAAGAAACATATAGAACACCGAATAGGTTGGACCAGAACAAAAAAATTTTCTCTTCACATAATAATCAAAATACTAAATGCACAGAACAAAGAAAGAATATTAAAACTGTAAGGGAAAAAGGCCAAGTAACATATAAAGACAGACCTATCAAAATTACACCAGATTTCTAAACAGAGACCTCAATACCCAGAAAAGCCTAGACATAAGTCATGCAGGCCCTAAGAGAACACAAATGCCAGCCCAAGCAACTATATCCAGCAAAATTCTCAATCAACATAGCTGGAGAAACCAAAATGTTCCAGGACAAAACCAAATTCAAACAACATCTATTGATCAATCCAACCCTACAGAGGATTCTAGAAGGAGAACTCCAACACAAGCACAGACAGTACCTACACCAAAGAAAAAACAAGATATTAATCATCTCACAACAAAGCCAGTAGGAGAGAATCACATGCATATAATGCCACCTACAACAACAAACATAACAGGAACTAACTGTGTTTAAAATCTCTCAATATCAATGGACTAAATTCCCCTATAAAAAAGACATAAGCTAACAGACTGAATATGCAAACAGGATCCAGTATTTTACTGCATACAAGAAACATACCTCAATGACAAAGAGAGAGACTACCTCAGAGTGAAAGGCTGATAACAAGTCTATTAAGCAAATCATCCCAAGAAAAAAGCTAGAGTTGCTATCCTAATATCCAATAAAATAGACTTTCAAACAAAAGTTATCAAGAAAGATAACGAAGTACAATTCATATTCGTCAAAGAAAAAATTCACCTAGAGAAAGTCTCAATTCAGAATATTTATGCCCCAAATGCAAGGGTACTCACATCCATTAAAAAAACTTTACTAAAGCTGAAAACACACATTGATCCCCACACAATAAAAGTGGGAGACTTCTATACCCCATTCTCACTAATGGACAGGTCATTGAAGACATTGTGAAACTAATAAAGGTTATGAACCAAATGCATTTAACAGATATCTACAGATCCTTTCACCCTGA
>NW_022196904.1:75704503-75713450 GCF_008632895.1 Mastomys coucha
ATATACCTTCTTCTCAGGACCTCATCATATCTTCTTCAAAATTGACCTTGACAAAAATTGATTATAAAACAAACCTCAATCAATACAAGACTGAAATAATCCCATGCATCCTTGTATATCACCACAGACTAAGGCTGGTCTTCAATAACAAACAAAACAACAGAAAACCCATATACCCATTGAATTGAACAATTCTCTATTCAATAATAACTTGGTCAGGAAAGAAATAAAGAAAGAAATTAAAGATTTCCAAGAATTCAGTGAAATGATTACACAGCATACCCAAATGTATGGGACATAATGAAAGCAGTGCTAAGAGGAAAATTCATAGCACTAAGTGACCTTGTCAAGAAATTGGAGAGATCTTATAGTAGCAACTTAACAATACCCCTGAGAGCTCTAGAAAGAAAAGAGGTAAATACACCCAAGAGGAGTAGACAGCACGAAATAGTTAAACTCATGGCAAAAATCACTCAAATAGATACAAAGAGAAAGATACAAATAATCAACCAAACCAAAAGCTGTTTTTGAGAAAATCAACAAGATAAATAAACCCCTAACTAAAGGACCCAGACATATTATTCAAATCAAAAAACTTAGAAATAAAAAGGCAGATATAACAACAGAAACTGGAGAAATTAAAAATAAATCATCAGACCCTACTACAAAAGCCTATACTCAACAAAACTGGAAAATCTAAATGAAATGAGTGATTTTTTTAGACAGATACCAGGTACCAAAGTTAAATCAGGATCAGATAACCCCTAAAGAAATAGAAGCAATTATTAAAAGTCTCCTAACCAACATAATAAGCCTGGGACCAGAAGATTTTAGTACAGAATTGTATCTATCAGACCTGCAAAGAAGATCTAATACCAATATCCTTCACACTATAAATAGAAGGAACACTACCTAATTTATTCTAAGAAGCCACGATTGCTTTTATACCTATATCACACAAGAACCCAACAAAAAAAGAGAACTTCAGACCGATTTTGCTTATGAATATCAATGCAAAAATACTCAATAAAATTCCTGCATACTAAATCCAAGAACACATCAAAACCATTATTCACTGTGATCAAGTAGGCTTTATCCCATATATGAAATGTTGATTCAATATATGAAAATACATTAATATAATCGAGTATATAAACAAACTCAAAGAAAAAATGATCCAGTCATTAGATGCTGAAAAAAACATTTGACAAAGTACAACACCCCTTCACATTAAAAGTATGGCGAGATCAAGAACTCAAGGCCCATACTTAAACATAATAAAAGGAAAATACAGCAAACTAATAACAAATTTAAATATTAAATAAAGAGATATTTGAAGCAATCCCACTAAAATCAGGTACAAGACAAGGATGCCCACTCTTTCCATATCTATCCAATATAATACTCAACGTTGTAGCTAGAGCAATAAGAAAGCAAAAAGAGATCAAAGAGATACAAATTGCAAAAGAAGTGAGGGTTTCACTATTTGCAGATGACATGATAATATATATAAGCAATGCCCAAATTATATCAGAGAACTTGTACAGCTGATAAACAACTTCAGCAAGGTGGCTGGATATAAAATTTACTCAAATAAATCAACAGCCTTCCTTTATACAACTGATAAATGGGGCAAAGTAATAAATTAGAGAAATATCACCCTTCAAAATGGTCATAGTTAATATAAAATATCTGGGGTAAGTCTGACCAATCAAATGAAAGATTTGTATAACTAGAACTTCAAGTCTCTCAAGAAAGAAATTGAAGAAGACCTCAAAAAAATGAAGAGATCTCCCATGCTCATAGATATGTAGAATTAACATGGTAAAAGTGCCATCCTTTTTCACTTCTAAAAGCAACCTATGGATTCAGTGGAATCCCATTCAAAATCCCAATATATTTTTTTAAAGATATGGAAAGAGCATTTGTCAAATTCATCTGGAAAAACAAAAAACTCAGAATAGGAAAAAGAATTAGTAATACTAAAAGAACTTCTGGGGGAATCACCATTCCTGACCTCATGCTATACTGCAGAGCAATAGTGATTTAAAAAAAACTGCATGGTATTGGTACAGAAACAGACAGGCTTCTTAATGGAATAGAATTGAAGACCTAGAAATAATACCACAAACGTAGGGACACTTGATCTATAACAAAGAAGCCACAAATATGCAATGGAAAAAGAAAGTATCTTCAATAAATGGTGCTAGTCTAGCTGGCATTCTCTATGTAAAAAAGTGAAAATAGATCCATATTTGTCACCTTGCACAAAGCTCAATTCCAAGTGGATCAAGGACCTCAACATAAAACCAAATACACTGAATCTAATAGATGAGAAAGTGGGAAAGAGCTTTGAACTCATTGGCATGGGGGTAGAGAAAGGGTGATTTCCTAAACAGAAATCCTACAAGTCAGCAACCTACAGATTGGGAAAAAAAATCTTCACTAACCCCACCTCCTATACAGGTCTAATATCTAAAATATATAAAGAACTCAAGAAACTAACTGCCAAAAAAACAAACAAACCAATTAAAAAATGGGGTAGAGAACTAAATAGAGAACTCAAAACAGAGGAATCTCAAATGGCTAAGAAGCACTTAGAGACTGGGAAATGCAAATCAAAATGACCCTGAGATTCCACTTTACACCAATCAAAATGGTGAAGATCAAAAACTCAGATGACAGTAGATGCTGGCAAAGATGTGGAGAAAGAGGAACATATCACCATCGATGGTGGCACTGCAAACTAGTACAACTATTCTGGAAATCAATCTGGAGGTTCCCCAGAAAATTGGAAGTATATCTACCTGAAGACCCAGCTATACCACTCTTGGGAATATACCCATAAGATGCTTCAACATTCCTCAGGGGCACATGTTCCACTATGATCATAATGGCCTTATTTGTGATAGCCAGAAGCTGGAAAAATACCATATATGCCATAAAGGATGAGTATATACAAAAATGGGGTTCACTTACACAATGGAATATTACTAAGCTATTAAGAACGAGGACATCATGAGTTTTGCAGGCAAATGGATGGAACTAGATATTATCATCCTGAATGAAGTAACTCAGACCCAAAAGGACAGGCATGGTAAGTAATCACTAATAAGTGGATATTAGCCAAAAAAGTACAGGATAACCAGGACACAATCCATAAAACTCAGGAAGGTTAACAAGGAGAAGATCCCAAGTGAGGGTGCTTCAATCTCACTTTGGAGGAAGAAGAAAGCAATCATGGGGGACAGAGGGAGAGACAGACCTGGGTGGGAGAGAGTTCAAGGAGGAAAGGACATGATCAGGTATTGGGGGGTGGGACACGGGACTTAAGCCCTGAGTTCCTGCAGAAAAACTGGAAACAGGCAATTGCAGAAGGTAGGAGGTGGGGTACCCTCTAGAATGTACTAGAGACAAGGTAGGTGAGAAACTCTTAGCACTCAAAGGGAGGGATCTTGGATAAAATGCTCTACAGTGGCCAGCAAATTAGTAGACATGACTACATAAATTTACATTGAATTCTATAAAGTACCATGCATTCTCTAACTCCAAGGAAATATGTGCTCATTTTAATATGCTATATAACTTGAATCATACAATATATTGATTTTAAAACTCTGCCTTTTAACTTAAGGCACACAAACACACTCCTTGTTCTTAAATATTCTTGCCTAATATTATTCTGCATTTTATAACTTTTATAATACCTTAACCAATAACATATTTGAAGGTGCTAAAATTTTTCATTATTTGAACCTTCCTACACTACTAATAACACTATAATCATTTATATTCCTTGATATTGTATGTGTGTGTGTGTATGTGTGTGTGTGTAGTCCATTATGCTCTTATAGATTATACCATATACTGAATTGATGCAATTGCCATAACTAAAAGTTCAAATCTAAAAATGATCTGTCCATAGTTTGGACACATACTTTCAATTTGTAGACATCAGCATCCTCACTTGTGAAACTGGAGGCCTCAAACTAGCTCATAAAATTTTTTTCTCACAGATGTGATAATGAAATGATTAAAAATACTTTGAGCCCAGGCATGATGGAGGACCCGTGTAATGCCAGGACCTAGGAGCCTGAGCCAAGAAAATCAGAAATTCAGGAGTAGCCAGTGCTACATAGTTAGACCCTATAATAAACCCAATACAACACAACCTATACAAACTAGGGAAGTGTCTTGAATTAAATGAAAAACCTGGATAATTGGTAAAAATGCTTTGAGTCTATAACCTTTCCTTTTAGAGAAGTTCCTTTCTCTTGCTTACAGAAGGAAGTGAAGTAGGAAGGGCATGCAGATGGAAGAGAACAGAACAGGAAAGGGGGAAAGCTCAACAATGATGGCAGGAAGAGAACAGAAATACAGATTAAAAATTGAACATTAGTGGCTCTGACATTGTTATTCTGTCCCTCAAAGACCTACAAATTTTAGAACAAAAATATTGATGAATAAGAGATACATTGAGAAATGGGTGGATAAAGCAAAGAATAGGAAGCTAGAGAAGGTTGAGAAAGTGTCCAAAGGTTCAATACCATTCTGATACAGGATAAAAGACAAAGGGAGGGAAGAAAAGAAAAAGAAAGAGCAATGACAGTATGACATTTATTTAGCATTGTAATCAAATCTGACATTTATTTAGTCTGGTAATCAGTTAACCGACTTGCCTCTAAGGAGTACTAGACTTCCAGAATAAATCTGTTTTATCAAGCGTGTCACAATCAGCCATTTCCTTCCTGAGAACATGATGGAAGCATGACTGTGTCACAAACATGGACATGACTCTTTTGAAATCATAGTTCCAGGAGTTGATCAATGTTTGTTTTCATGGAAGTCACGCACTGATTATCCAAATACCAAATAAATTGCAGAATCAGAACCAGTATTCTTTAAATTTATGAAAACATTTGTACATTGAATCAATCAATTAGAGTATAGTACTTAAATCTGGACATTCTCAAACACTTGAAATTATTGTATTTCCCAATAATGAGAAATACAAAAAGAGGGTTTTGGCTTTTTTTTCTGGCAAACTTACTCTAAGAGTTTCTGTGCATCATCATATCCAATTGGATGGACAGGAATACTTGGAAGGCCAACAGCCTCTGTCAACTCACGTCTATAAGCATGTTCTGAGGAAAAAAAAGATATAATTGTCCATAATTGTCCATTAAAAACAGTGTTTTTCAAATGGGGTTTTGTAAGTAAGATTAAACAAATTCTTCCATGTATTCTAGATATAGTAAAATTCCAAGTGTCAGAAAGAATGTGGGGAAATCGAAACTTTCATACATGTGTATGGGACCATGAAGTCACAAGACTGCCTAGAATAAGTCTCTTAAAACAGTCAAACAGGGGCTAGAGAGATTGCTTAGTGGTTAACAGCACTGGTTGTTCTTCCAGAGGTCAGGAGTTCAATTCCCAGCAGCCACATGTGGTCTTATGCCCTCTTCTAGCATACAGGTGTATATGCAGACAGAATACTCATGCACAAAATAAATAAATACATCTTTAAGAAAATTTTAGAAAAAGAAAAAAAGTTAAGCAGTGTTCTTTACTTTATAGAAGCTTTTTACTTTCATAAAATACCATTTACTAATCATTGATCTTAGTGCTTTTGTTATTAGTGTTCTGTACAGGAAGATATCCCTATACTAATGCACTAAGGCTGTTATTTTCTTTTTCTTCTAATGGGTTCAGTAAATCAGGTTTTATGTTAAGTTCTTTGATCCACATTGAGTCGATGTATTAGTCAGGGTTCTCCAGAGTCACAGAACTTTTGTAATGTTTCTATATATTAAAGGAATTTATTGTAATGACTTGCAGTCTTTATTCCAACTAACTGAACAATGGACACCTGTGAATGGGAAGTCCAAAAGTCTAGTAGTTGCTCAGTCCATGAGGCTAGTTCTTTCACCTGGTCTTCTATATTAGCTGGAATTCTGAAGAAGTAGGTTCCAACAGATGTTGTGGCAAGTGTAACCATTGGACTCCTCCTTCTTCCAATGTCTTTATGTAAGGCTCCAGTAGAAGGTGTGGTCCAAATTAAGGATGTGTACCACCAGATGTGGATCTGGAACCTGCTTTGCCCCAGACTGACCTTGAACTCAGAGATCTCCTTGCTTTAATATTCTAGAATTAAAGGGTGGTACTACCCTGCCTGGGCCAAAAACTTTTCATGGCCAATATGCTTCAAGATCTCCATGTTGAGATCTGGGTCAGAAGCCTATGTTTTCCAGCCTCAAGGTCTGGATTACAGGTGTGTGCACTTCATTGCTAGATTGGAATTCATTCCAGATGTAGCCAAGTTGACAACTAGGAATAGCCTTTACCCTTGAGTTTTGTTTTGTGCAGGATGATAGGTGTGGGTCCTTTTGCATTCTTTTATATACAGACATCCAATTAGACTAGCACCATTTGTTGAAGATGGTTTTTTTTTCCCATTGTATACTTCTGGATTTTTTATCAAAAACAGGCATCCATAGTTGTATGGATTTATTTCCTGATCTTCAATTTGATTCAATTGATGAATGTGTCAATTTTTATCCTAATGTTATCCAGTATTTTATAACTACAGCCTTGTAATATGATCAGGGGTGTTGATACATCCACAAGTCTTTTGTTGTACAAGATTGTTTTAGATATCCTATTTTTTTAAATCTAAAGTTGAATATTGTTCTTTCAAGTTCTTTGAAGAATTGTGTTGAAATTTTTATGTGGGTTTTGTGGAAATTATACATTCCTTTTTGTAGGATAGCCATTTTTCTAAGTTAATCCTGCTGATCCATAAGCATGGGGGATCATTTCATCTCCTGATATCTTCTTTAAAACGTGAAGTTTTATCATACCAGATTTTCACTTACCTAGAGAGTTACTCCAAGATATTTTATATAATTTGTGGCTATTGTAAAAGGTGTTGTTTCCCTGATTTCTTTCTCAGCCCATTTGCCATTTGTATATAGGATGGCTATTGATTGTTTTTAATAAAATAAAATACTACTTTTCTGTCAAAGGAATGTAACAATAAAATGCCTCCAAATGTCATTCTGCTAGTCTTAGATCAATGCTTCACTCAGACATTATCAGAAAAGCTTATTCCTTCAGTAGATTTACAATGAGACAATATGCAGAAAGAATGTCTAAAAAGAATGTCTCAGTTGCATCCTTCCTTCATGTATCAGGGAACGCTCCACAAGAGGAGACATTAAGATTTTAAGGGGTAAAGAGGATGAAGAACACCAATGAAACAAGGATTTCTGAATACAACATAAATGATGCACATAGGAACTTGCAGAGACTATTGTAGCATGCACAGTGTCTGTATAGGTCTGTGTTAAACGGGTTCTTAGAGCTGAAAGAAGGAGAAAAAAGTCTCTATCTTTAACCCAGAAGTTATCTCCAATGGGTAATGAATCACAAATGAAAAATTAGTTTTCTCCAAGAGAATTTCACTAGGGATACAAAACATTCTTAAGAGCAATCCCAGTGTCTAACAGAAAATAATTAATGAAAAATGTGCTCAACAGTATCTTTGAAGGTTCTATGTCTCATAATTCTTTTGGAGATTATTTTTACAGTATGGGCCCTTTGCATATAAATATGGCTTCCAGTTTTGTGTTTTTAAGGGATTCCTATAGGTGTCTCTGCATCTATATGTGTTTCTTATTCTTTTTCTTTGGCTTTTTATCTTCTTCTTGTTTTGTCCTATTCTGTTGGGCGCCATGCCTAGTGGGGAAATAAAAGGGTGGGAGGGAGACTGCGTCCCCACAGAACTCAGGGGCACTGGCCGGCAAGACACGGGAGATTGCTTGCTCTCCACTCTCTATGTCTGGCTGTGATAAATCATGAACCCCAGTCCAAGGGGGTAGGAGGGAGCAGTCTCAGTTTTGGACATCCCAGATGCTGCTGCATATCATGGAAGAGCTGAGAACAAAGTGGGGGCCCCAGGAACAGCTCAGTCAGCCCAGGGGTCTCGAAGGGAGAAAGAGGCAGGGAGAAAGGGGGAGTCTGGTGGTTCCCTTTCAGCAGGAGAGGAGAGAGTCCTTAGTCCAGTATCATAGCTGGAAATGCTGGAAGGCCTTATTTAGCTTATAAGACTAGATGCAGCTCTTTAGGGCAAGGTCATTGCTCTAGCATGGCGACTCTAGATGAAAGGAGGTATTCCATGGTTTGGGTGCTTTATTTTAGAAAACAGAGAGAGAGAGTGTGTGTGTGTGTGTGTGTGTGAGAGAGAGAGAGAGAGAGAGAGAGAGAGAGAGAGAGAGAGAGAGAGAGAGAGAGAGAGAGAGAAGAGCTTAAGAGAGAGAGCTTAAGAGAGGGAGGAGGGGTCAAGCAGCCCCTTTTATAGTGGACTGAGCTACCTTGCTGTTGTCAAGTAACTGTGCGGAGGGGCATACCTGGCCGTCGCAAGCTGTGTAGAACTGGACTCCAGCCAGACCACTAGCAGCTTGGGGTATTACCTCAGTGAGTGATGGCCACAGGATTATGGAGTTGAGGGCTCATGGTCAGGCACCTGTGTCTGGGAGCTTGGCTCACTGTTCTATTCCTTGTATGAGTTCTCTACTGGTTCTCAGGGAGTAAGCCTTGCTCAACCAGAATACAGACTGTCTTTCATAGTCCCACATTATTACACTTTATTTGATTTTCTTTCATTTTATTTTATTTTATTTTTTGCATACCTATTTGTTTATGAATAAGACAGAAAAGGTATGGGTTCTGATGGGAGGGAAGGTGGGCAGGGCCTTAAATTAGAGAACTTGAGAGAGAGGAAAGCATAATGAAAATAGATTGTATAAAAATAATCTATTTTTTTCTGATAATATGAATAGTTTATAAAATAAGAGTTGTTTTTTGTTTTTTTATTTTTCGTTTGGTTTGGTTTGGTTTGGTTTGGTTTGGTTTTTTGAGACAGTGTTTCTCTCTGTAGCCCTGACTG